>NC_060911.1:9981211-10051211 GCF_014805685.1 Silurus meridionalis | reverse complement strand
ACGCGGTCTGGTTGCTCCCGCCGACGGCCATGCTCTGGAATGGTTCGGCTCAGAATAGATCCGCGCACATGCTTTAGCCTGCCGTTATTTGGAGCCCGAGCGCAATGGAATCCCGGCACCCCACTTGCGGGGGCATATGGCTAGCAAGGTGAGGTAAAAAGAAGATATCAGCTGTTCAAGTGTACAAAAGAACACAATCGTGGTTAGGAACGAGTAAGATCGGGGAATACACAAGAAATTGTATACGAGGTGGTATCAAAAAGTTTGGAGACGAGTTTAGTAGCGCGAGGCACAAAAAGTACCAACCTTCATAAGTCAATGTGGCAAAAGACAGGAGCTGCGCAACTAGTGCAATTCTGGTCACCGAGCTCTGCTCACACGTGAGTTTCTCGTTGGAAACGGCGTGATCTCGCTTCCGCACCCACCATACTCGCCAGAATTGGCTCTTGCAGACTTGAACTTCTTTCTGAAGATGAAGCTCAAAGTTTGCTGTTTTGACACCTTTGCTGAAATCCAGTGCGAATAGCAGGAGGTGCTTGTCATGCTTGGAAAAGAAGACTTCCAGAGGTGGCATTAACGCTGGGGATGTTGTATTGCCGTGCAAGGGGACTATTTTAAAGTAGTAGCATTTTGTTCAATGCTCATGTTACTTAGCATTAATCAGAGGACATCGTGGAATGTTAAATTTAGCTGTGTATGGCATTTGCTGCCTTGTAATAAACTCCATTTGTGTCAGCAGCATGTTCCAGCACCCGCCTAAATGAACGGCTCGGAACGTGCCTTGCGCTTAGTTTGAATAACCGCAATCCTTTTACACAGAAAAGAGTTTAGACCAGGAAACAATCCACTTTGTATCATCGTTTACAACAGCGAGGCAAAAAATACGAGACGTTCCAAGGTCTTGCGACCTGTCCGTTATGGAGAGGGAACTGACTGAGCCACTAATCCATTTCCCAGCTCTGGTTATTCCCCCTTGAGACTAAGAAATATTTGGCATAGGAAATCAAACACACAGTTTTAACAGTTAACTAGTTAACCAAGCAACTTTTTCACAACCACAACCCACTGACATTGTGCCGAAATCTTAATTCTAGAGACTTCGCTTGTCAGATTATTGCTTGTATTATCTTTTCTTTCTTTTTTTGGTGAGCCCTCAATCTGATAAGTGGAAAACATACTCTATAAAAATTGATATATACATATATAATTAATCACGAGCTTTGCCGCACCTTACAGTCAATTGCATCACTGGGCAAGAAATTCTAACTCTTAGGCGCTTTGGAAATTTTTTCACCAAACACCTCAGGCACTTTTCCAAGTAGATGGTGAAGCTTAAACATAGCAAGCAGAAACCCTCAGAAGCAGTCAAGGAACCCCAGGGAGAGCCGCTGTGTCGAATCATTAAGCAGTGTTCGATTGTTTTATTTGAAGTGTGTCAGGAAGCTTCAGGAAACAATAATAAACATCCGGATTTCTCATCTCATGCCTGTGAGCCTTTTGAACAATTCTCAAGAAAGTACACCTGAAGTTAGTGTCGATGTCTTTATGAAATGTGCAAGAGGTGGTGATCTTTTTCTTGCCAAAACACAACGCAACGATTCAACAAAATCGCCGCCAGACCTTTGAGGGTTGCTCGTGGCAGAAGCATCGCTGCACACGTACGCCATCACGACGCCTAACTACCGCACGCCAGCGCTTGTACACAAAACCCCTTTTCTCTGGGAGAGCTTGGAGAACACAAACAGCGCTTCAGACTAAGAAAAGATTACAAACCAGTCGCAGCCGTTCGCAAACCGACCTCCACGTTTGTTTATCGGTATTCAGAGCCTACCATTTAAACAAAAATAAATAAATAAATAAAAATCAGTGTGCACCTTATTTAAAAAGTTTGTATGCAAAGACAGGAATGTTATTTGTAAAAAGATTTTAAAAATATTAAAATTTGAGCAAAGAAGTCAGGAGGATTAAGAGGACGAGCAAAAAGAGAAAAAGTGATTAGACAAGAACTTCTAAAAGTCTGAAAAGAACTGCATAGTTAATAGGGAGTTTGAGAGTGTGTGTGTGTGTGTGTGTGTGTGTGTGTGTGTGTGTGTACACTGTGGCTATATAATTTTTTGTTAATTTTACAAATTACACTGTTCAACGTATTACAGCACCTAATTAAGAAAAACACACAACAGACAATTGTATGAAAAAACTGACAACTGAACTTCATCGACCGCTGGTGAGAGTACGGCACCTCACAGGGCGAGAGAAGCGGACATCCTGTCAGCTTTCAACCTAGCGCAATGCAATGTAACATGTAATATGGCAATTAAATGCACTAAATTGGTCTTCAGATATTCTTGTATGAAATTTCAGCAATATAAATGTGTAATTTTTTTTTTAAAGGAAATATTAATTTGTTCATTTTAAGAGAACAGCCTTATTTTTTCATCTCATTTTAATACAGATAAGCCCCAATAAAATATAAATAAATAAATAAATATTTATTTATATATATATATATATATATATATATA
The DNA here is from genome assembly GCF_014805685.1 of Silurus meridionalis. Lineage (NCBI taxonomy): Eukaryota > Metazoa > Chordata > Actinopteri > Siluriformes > Siluridae > Silurus > Silurus meridionalis. The sequence continues at coordinate 10,048,689 of NC_060911.1, read as the reverse complement.
TATATATATATATATATATATATATATATATATATATATATATATATATATATAGGCAATTGGTTGGGCTGCTCAAGTTACAGGTTAGCATGACAGTAAGATAACGCAGCCGCTTCGAAAAATGCCAGACAGTAGAGGGTCAACCAACAGCAGGAAAAAGTGTGCGTTCAATTCATATGAGCATTTTATATGAAACAACAAAGAAAACTGTACCTGAAAGTTATGCAATGCAGAGGTTTTGTGTGGGATGGAAGTAGCACAGTGATGCACGAGCACATGAAAAGAAAACACACGAGTTACGGATGAAGGCGAAACATCACCACGGTAAATAAAAACTGTAAAATCCTCATCATGTGAAAATGGTGTAGAATATTTAAGTGCTATTGTGTAAACTGTTTGTATCTTCAGGAAAGTCGCACTGGATCTGTTCTGTCGTGACTCGTGAGCATCAGGTTGCACGATCGGCTCGCTCGCGACATCGTGATGGATTCAATTAAAAGCGGTGCAAAAAAACGCAATGTAAAAGCAGCAAAAAACAGCAGCAGTAAACGAAAAAAAATTTGATGATTCTATGATTTTATGATGAATGATTATGCATTTTTACACAAATGCATATTCTTTTCCTTTTTTTTTACATCGTCTGAGCTTGCTGCATTTTTTCCTTTCATTTTATTTTTTATAGCATTTGTTTACTTCAACACTTTTTATTTATATATATATATATATATATATATATATATATATATATATATATATATATATATATATATATATATATATATACATACACACACACACATTTGTGTGTATGTGTATATATATATATATATATATATATATATATATATATATATATATATATATATATATATATATATATATATATATATATATATATATATATATATATACATACACACATACACACAAATATATATACATACACCCTTCTTTTTTTATAATTAAAGATCCTAATGGGAAAAATTGACTGATTAAAATGTTAAAAAAGATATAAAATAAATAGTTCTAAAATAGCGTTTAATCGCAAAACCTTTGCAATTATGTCGTCATTCGTGATTTCAAAAGGCTACTTTAATAAAGCTTGTATTTAGTTCTAAAATATTTCCTCGGTTTCTTATCAAAGGGGTGATGAAATGAGTCCTCAGTTATCCTCATGAATTTCCGAACAACAATTTATTTAGCTTCATTTAATCAACCTGGGCATATTTATTTAAGAAATAACTATATATTTAGCTTTCATTTTAACTCCATACTGAAATATGAAACATCAGCTGGTATACTTCCTGAAGCCATGTGTTTCTATTTCTGTAAATTAAAAAAAATGTATGTGTGTGTGTGTGTGTTTGTGTGTGTGTGTCTGTGTGTGACAATTTCACAAAAAATGACAAAAGATTCAGTACAAAAAAAGATAAGATTTGTTTTTAAAGAATAAGTGACCTGTAAATGTTCCAGAAAAGGATATATGTTTTGTTTAATAATATTTATTAACATACGATAAACAGCAATATTTTAATATTTTTGTTACTTTTGGCATGTGGAGTCTGGAATAATTAAAGCCGCATGAGAGGGTGTAAAGTCATAATTACTGTGTGAAATGAAGTAGGGTGTAATTTAGGATCACAGATGATGACTGGGAAGAAATATGTATGCAAATTTCAATGTCATTACTGACTACTAAGCCAGTAATTACATACATGAGTGCAGGTTTCCTCTGAGCGTGACTGCTGTGCATTCCTACAAAGCTTCCATTTGGATTTCACCTGCTTTAGGACCAGGATTAGGTCAGGAGGGTGCAGTGGGTTGGAGAGAGGGGTGGGGGGGGTCAAGGTGCAAATGGCTCAGGGATGGTAACTGTGCCTGGAGCATAGCTGAGATGGGCAGGACAGGATCGTTTTACCCGAACGGCATGACGGTGAAGGGTGGGAGAGGAAACCAATATGGTCTCTAGGGCAAAGTTGTTGAACCTGTTGTCCGATCGTGATGAGCATAGAGGAACGGTTTTGGGCATATTCTAAATTTGAAGGCAGACGAGTGCTGAAAAGCCTTGCGAGTTGTTTAAAGTCCGCTTGCTGTATTACATTTGTTTGACTTAACAGTTCAAACCCACAGAGCAATTATTCCTTAATATTTCCAGGTTGCTGTACTTGTACTGGACGTATCAGTCAAAAATCCAATAAACCTCTCACCCAGTGAATAAAGTGAAGGTCGCGAGCTGTCAAATTTGTCCGAAATAATGACTGTTCTTCTTAACGGAATCGACTTTATCTCGACTGATTAAGTAGCGCCGGAAATAACGGGGCCTACCTAGAGAGTGTCGGCTGAACAGAACGCACAGAGATAGGAAGCATTATTGGTAAGATAACGCAGAATATTGCACCATGCTTCCTAAGAGAATATAGATTTGGGTCATAAATATTTGAAGGCAGGTATGAGATATGGAAATATATCTTCTACCTTGGAATTGTATTTATTTTATGACAAATTTTTTAAGCCCAGTGGTGTTGAATAATTTGAAACAACCTTTGCCACTTGGTTCCAAACTTTTAGATGGCAAGGAAGATGATCGGAGGGGGCGAAGATGATGGCATTAATTACTCATCAGTGCTCGACTTCTCAAACTAGAAGCAAAACGATTTTAAGATCAAGCTTGCTTCAGCGGCAGGTCGAGGGATGTTCCCTCTGAGAATGGAAATGTTTTCAAACCAGAGAACCCGATTTTCTGTTCTATTAAAAATGGTGGTCTAGTGTACAAGCAATCGTGTAGAGTAACTTGATTGGTCCAGAGGATCAGGTTACTTCCTGTTTTAGGTTTTAAGATAACAGCCATACATGGTACTGGAACTCTCCAGGTTCATTAAAAGGGAATTGCTGATTCACTGATCCACTGTTAGGTCTTCAGTGTGAACACCCCCAAAACAATTCCATAATCAGACCTGGGGGTGGGACCTAGATGTCCTACATTTCCCTAAATCCGAAACATGCCCCAAAATGACGGCAAACTTCGAGAAGAATCAAATGAATCATCGTTGACAAGCCACGAGCCGGTGTGCGTTTTTTGTTCCAAGCTGCAATCGAGACAGGAACTTCTCCTTTAAGCTCTGTGGATTCTGAAGAATGAACTTTTGGTGCTTAAGCTCTGGGGATCCCACTTCTATTGGCCCATAGAGGCAGAGAGAAATTCAAACTATTCCATTCAGTGAAGCCAGCTGCTGCCTCTGAAGTTAGTCAACACTTTCATGGTAGACTGAAAGGAAGCTCCCTTAAGCAAAAAATTTCGTCTGTAAGTGCGAGCCAACAGCAGGGGGAAAGTCTGGAGAAGGCACAAAAGCCGTAATCCGACTGGAGACTCTCGCATCTTGGTCTGCGCCTGGTTTGAGACGGCAAGAACAAAGCCGACCGCAAGAGAAACTCGGGTTTTGAACATGAGCTAAACTAGAGAATAAAAGGCAGTTTTTTTTCCCCTTAAGGTTTGCACTGAAGTCATATCTTGAATTTTAAGTTTGTCTTCAGGGGGGATAGACAGAAAGGACATTTTATAACATTGTGCCCTCCCCCTGTGCGAAAAGCAGCAGGGTTCGCTGTTGTGAACGTCTGCACACCGGGAGCTCAACGCTGTAGAACAACCTCTCCAGAAATCCTTCTGGGTTCTGAGATTCAGGCTATAACTTTGGGTTCTGGGTGTGGGTTTTTGTGGTTTCTTATTGGTTTGCACACCTCAACATTTTTATCTGTAATTTATGGACATATGCAACCCAGATGAGGATGGGTTTCCTCTCTAGTCTGGTTCTTCTCGAGGTTTCTTCCTTATGCCATCTCTGGGAGTTTTTCCTTGCTACAATCGCTCATCAGGAACAATTTATAAAGAACTTCTTGTTCATTTTTATCACCGCATTATCTGTGTAAAGCTGCTTTGAGACAACGTTCATTGTTAAAAGCGCTAAACAAAATAAAATGAACAACACTGCGCTCAATAATGAATTTTAAAAATCCATAGTTTAAGAAAAAATTAAACCCATCAGGATGTTCTCTTACAGGGAAACATCTTAATAAACTTAATATTTGAGTGAAAGGAAAATAAATTACCCGGTTAATGTATTTTTCCTTCACTCAAATATTAAGTTGCTAAAATCGTGCAAGGAAAATAAATGAACCGGGTAATAGCCAGAAGTTCTTACACAATGTCCAATCATGACCCAGTGTAGTCTTAAGTGCAACCTCAAAACGCATCACTAGCATTTTCTGCCTAGAGCATGTCTTCCGGCTTTCTGATTCAAGAGCGTAAACCTGTAATTAGACTGTTTCTGAAAAATTGAAGACTACACACTACTTAATAGGTTGCATCCCTCTGTGCTCGTCTCTGTCTGTAGGCTACTTTCCAATATGTTTAAATTCTTGTTGTTAATTTTTCTGAATTGAATTGCAGTGGTGGACAGTAATAAAGTCAATGTAATTTGTTACTGTGTTTAAGTAGCTTTTTTGTGTAAATGTGCTTTACTGAAGTATTTCCATTTGGGGAGACTTTTACTTCACTACATTTCAAAGTCAAATAAGGTTTTGGGCTCATGATCACTGTAATAGATATCAATCAGTGTTTGACTACAGAGTTTTTTCAGGTTTCACAAAGTCAAATTTAAAACTTGAGACTTTTCTGAATGAAATTTAGGACCAATATCAAATCAAAACCATACACAAATATGTTGGCACAACAAAAATTAGTTTTAAATGATTTAAGACCTAGAAGAGTGAATTTAAGACTTTTTAAAGCCTAAAATTTAGATTTGTTTTTTATTAAGACCCCATACAAACTCTAGACTCATTAATATTAATTAATAGATTGGTAAGCTAAGAGTAGCATTAGAGTCTTTTTACATTAACTAGGTTGATTAAGTAAAGAGGTCTTATGACAAAAATTATAATAGGAACATTGCAGCCATAATAAATCATAATACTTTGGATCCTTAAGTACATTTAACTTTTACTTAAGTGAAAGTGAGAAACTGAGACAGGCTGAGACTTTTAAGAGCAGACTGAAAAACAGTAAAACTCACTTTTATGTAAATTATTCTGTGATGTTTATTTATTCATTTTTATATATATTTTTACCTTTTTTTTACTATATTTTTTATTTTATTATTTTCATTATTTTTCTTATGATTTATATTATTAATATATTATTATATAATATAATACATATAATATAATTATATAATAAAATATATAAAAATAATATAATTATTATATTATTAATAAATTATATATATATATAAATTTCTCATTATTGAAATTTGTAAATTTTTTTCTTTTGTTTTACAGTGTACAATCTGATAAAACTCACTTTTATGTAATTTATTCTGATGTTTATTTATTCTTTTTTTATATATTTTTTTTTTACTTGGTATGCTCATTTTTCTTATGATTTTTTATTATTACTATTATATATATATATATATATATATATATATATATATATATATATATATATATATATATATATATATATGGCACTTTTAAAGGAGCTATAAAAAAAAAAACCACTGTTGAATGCTTATTAGTCATTTTCTGGAGTTTGCACTTCTGCTCTATTTTAAACACAACCGTCAACTCTGAAACAAACCACAATGGCAGAATCACGATATGGAAATATAGTGGCTACTAGACTCGAGAACGCCATGAGCACCAGGTTCTTATTTTTGTTTGTCAGTGATGTGTGGCCTCGGAGCATCTTTCAAAACTATATAAAGCTCGTTCTCTAGTCCCGAAGGATGGTAGAGATTCCTCAAAAGGGTGTGCCGTGTTCAAGCTGTCTGAAAACAACGGTAGACCTTTCACTCACTTTCAACACCAAAAACAACAAATGCCATGGTGACCATAGTGCCAGTTGTCGAGATAGAGTCTTGCAACAGTTCGGCTACATCTAAAATGAAATAAAGGCTTTACGGAAAATAAGCATTCTTATAGATCCACGCCCTTTTTGCGTCGTCCCGCACAAGCCTAAAAATAGAGCGCTGGCTTTTTAAGGTCATCTGTTCGCATCTTCGATGCTGCTAAACGAGGAGTGGTATGACGGCTTATCGGTGGTAGCATGCACTCTGTAGCTAAAAGCATTATCTCGGGACAGAAAAGACAGGAACCCGACTTGGCTGCTCAGCCGTGTACAGGCCTCGTTAGAGCAGACGACTCGGACGCGAACGCAGACGTCTGACTTGGCCGAACTGTCTGCGAAAGACTTTGGAAGTGCCATTAAAATGACAGCGGCGCAGCACACGGTGACAACTTATAACACGCTGCTATATTCAGTCCACTTCTTCCACCAGACCAATTGCTGTCATTGTTCACGACAGCGACAGGGAAGCCGGAGGTGGAAGCATGAATCATAATTTTAAAAATATGAACTCTTGATTGTTCAGGGCTCTGTCTCAGGTACTTCATTTCTATAGCAATGAGCGTTTCTACTGCGAGCGTGCCTAAGAAACGAAACGTGTCAGCAGGTGATTATATGTGCAAAGTTGAAAAGATTTTCACAGGGAACGAAATAGAATTCGAATAGGTATCAAACAAGCTCTTTTGTTTAGTGTGCACCTTTAAACTAGTGAATAAAGCAGACACTCTCACATACGAGCCATTTCAAGGTAGGACGCCAGTCAATCTCCGGGTATTCGATCGACAAAATGGCTGCCGCCATGACCTAACTAGGACACCGGCCAATCAAAGTCAGACTCACCCGTCTGCGACAGAAAGGCAGGCTCTGTGCGATGATGGTGCTAAATATCTCCAACACACTCTGTGAAGGCTCATTGGTCCCTTCCTTGTGGTCCAAAAACTCTAAAGCGGGGCTCTCAGGTGGAGTGGGTGGAGCCTTTTCCTTGGGCGAGGATTTGGGCATTTTCTTCTTGTAATTGCTGATAGATGAAAAGCGTAGTATGGAGCAATGCCGGAGTAGTGCCAAGTAGTCCAGTGAACTAGTAAGTCATATCCCGATGGAAAGAAAAGAAAGAGTCTGTTGTCCTTTTCTTCTAACGAGGTTAGATGAAATGGAGAGCTCAAAAACTACCTGGATCTTGTGTCCCGAATTAAAAACCTTAGAAGATTCACTCCGACTAATGTGGAGACCAGGTTCTAACTTGCTCTGTATAGCCACAGACAGTTCAACCTGACAGCTCTCAGCCCCCTTTAAAATATCCCAGGGTGTGATGTAAGCAGTGAGCCTGGCAGCTGCTCTTCTTACCCCCACCCTGGGAATTCGGACACTTGGTTACTGCCCCAGCTCGAGCCCTGACCAATAGCAAGAAATTTGGTCAGCGGCTTATTTGGCCCTAGACATCAATTGTCCAAATGAGCTTCCTGATTTAACGCACAGCCATGGCAGTAATAAGGGGACCCCACTACGCGCAAAAGATCGCTAAATCCCAGAAATGGCGTTGAGCGAAGATTATTCGAGATGCAGAATGGCAACCGTGTCGTCCATTAGATCTCAAATGAGACATATTGTTTAATATCAAACTAAATGGTCCAAACAATTGTTAGAATTATTTTTTTCATATATAACTCAATGTTTGATTTCACATAGAGCTACTGGTTTTCTCCCAATAAGTGAATCAACAGCCTATTATGACAATTTCTGTGAATAAAAATGCGAAGAAAAAAAGATTTATATAAATATTAATGTGCATGAATAAATCCAACGACCATGACGGAGTGACATTTCGCTTTCCATGGTCCGTGACTGACACGGGAGCATCTTTGCGGCAGGGGTTGAAATATTTAACAATCTCTGGGAGATTCTGTAAAAGTATATTCTGCTCTAATTGCATTCTGTACATTATTTTTTTATTGTTTTTCGGTGCATCGGTGTTGCGCTGTACTTTAGCCGGTTTCGTTTGATCTGCCGACATGTGAAATGCAAATCCTGTCTGTCTTTTTTTTTTTATTATTATTATTTTTTTTTTTAAGGTTTCTTTTCTTCCTCTTCTTTTGGCTTCTCCCATTAGGGGTCGCCACAGTGGATCATCCGTTTCCATACCACCCTGTCCTCTACATCTGCCTCTTTCACACCAACTACCTGCATGTCTTCCCTCACCACATCCATGGACCTCCTCCATGGCCTTCCTCCTTTCCTTCTTCCTGGTGGCTCCATCCTCAGCATTCTTCTACCAATATAACTCATGTCCCTCCTCTGCACATGTCCAAACCATCTCAATCTCGCCTCCCTCACTTTGTCACCAAAACGTCCAACATGCGCTGTCCCTCTAATAAACTCATTTCTAATCTTGTCCATCCTCACCACTCCCAACGAAAACCTCAATATCTTCAGCTCTGCTACCTCCAGCTCTGCCTCCTGCCTTTTGCTCAATGCCACTGTCTCTAATCCATACAAAATCGCAGGTCTCACCACAGTCCTATAAACTTTCCCTTTAATTCTTACAGATACCCTACTATCAAAATCACTCCTGTCACTCTTCTCCACTCACTCCACCTTGCCTGCAGTCTTTTCTTCACTTCTCTAACACACTCTGCATTACTATGCACTGTTGACCCCAGGTACCCAACCTCCACCACCTTCTCCACCTCTTCTCCCTGCAACCGCAACATTCCACTGCCCTCCCATTTATTCTCACACATGTACTCTGTCTTACTCCTACTGACTTTCATTCCCCTTCTCTCCAGCGCATATCTCCACCTCTCCAGGCTCTTCTCAACCTGCTCACTACTCTCACCTTAAATCACAATATCATCCGCAAACATCATAGTCCAGGGAGACTCCTGTCTGAGCTCGTCCATCAACCTGTCCATCACCACTGCAAACAGGAAAGGGCTCAGAGCCGATCCTTGATGCAATCCAACCTTCACCTTGAACCAGTCTGTCGTTCCTACTGCACACTTCACTGCTGTTACACTGTCCTCATACATGTCCTGCACCACCCTCACATACTTCTCTGACACACCTGACTTCCGCATACAGTACCACAACTCCTCTCTTGTAAATGTTTTGATACGTTTCCTTCTATATGTTTGTGTGATGTTCTGTCCATCGTGGCTTTAAAATGCTGTGAGGAATTGTTTTACGAATGTTTATTCGCAACGCATTTCGACATACATACATACATACATACACAAATGCACAAATAAATACATTTGAATATCAAATAGTATTAGTCAGCAAGTTTAGAATGAAAAAGTTGAACAATTGTGAACGAAATCCGTCCCTGAATCCACCACAGGGAAACAAATATCACACTGTAAACTGACAAAACAACATTCATGCTCCCATATGGCGTGTTATCCAAACACTGCCTACAGTCCTGATGACTTATACTCCTTCCCTAGTTCCATTTCCAGCTCGTGACTCAGATCACTGACGCACCATCATCCATCAGTTTATTTCCGTTCATTTCTTTTGCCTCAATTGGCGCGGTATAAGGCATACGCTAAATAATAAGATAAAGCGTAAAATCTTCCATGTAATCGTAAAACATTGAAGGCCAGAAAGATTTCCACACCATAAAGCTCATCCTGATTTGGAAAGTATCCAGAAAAAGCACCTGGGGTACCAGAATCATTCTTTCTGAGATGACAAATCAAGATGTCTACAACTCATATGGTAGGTGGTACTTAAGTCAGGCTAAATTTCACAGCTCAGTGACTCAGCATCACATGGAGTAAAAAAAAAAAATAAAACAATGCTAGATGCAGGCCAAAATCGAATCTAAAATACTATTAGCATTTAATTTTGCTTTGGGGTTTTGCTAATCCACACAGCATTAATTCTGTGGCAGTAATACAAGTTTGAAGGGTATTACCCTGCTGTTTTAATGTACTCTAACAAGTTTAATGTGTGAGCCTATTAACCAATGCTAGTTCATGCTTAGCATGTGTAGATCACTAGGATGTATGATACCTACAAGATAAATATTTTGCATTTGTATCATGACAAAACTAGATCGATTTCGGCTTCTAACTAAAATAATTAAATTTTTATTATTATTATTTTATTTTATTATTATTTTTTTTTTTTTTTTAAATGGACAGTTTGGACGAATCGTAAGAAAAAGGTCCAGCTTTGGTGCCCCCTGTAGGCTATTATTTATTTATATTCTATTTATAAATAAATAAATAGAATGTTTATTTGTTACAGTCATTCAAGCCCAGTCCCATAAACCCAGTCCCATTTCCAGTCATATTCGTTTCACCTGATACCAAAAGTACCTAAAAGCAAGTCTTGGCTTTTCTTTGTTCCTGTTGCTCTTAAAGTGCCGTTTTTCCAGAACCGGCGTTCGACACACCACACCTCAAACTCGACCGTTTTCAAAAAAGGTTCGATTTAGAAGTCACTCGCTTGGACACGGATGTCAAAATGTAAGACAGGCATCCACTCCGAGACGATGTTTTCTGACAGCAGGACAAAACGTACGTGTTTGAACTTCCTTTTTCACAAAATGCCATGAGTTTACTTTAAATCCCTACAATTACTGGCCTGGAAACCATTACGCTCAACTGCCCTGCTTCATTCCAGCATGTTCTTTTGCATTACTTGAAGATTACTCTAAATAAAATAAAAAACACCAAAAAAAAAAAAAAACCAAGACAAAAGCATTTGGACTTAAAGAGTGTGGGGGGGAGAAGCCCTGATGGTCAAAGTGCCACATGGCTCAGCTCAGGCTTAGTGGAACAAAGACATTTGGGAGCATGTTAATTTTTTGCGCTCCTGTGTTGAGCTCCGCTGTTAATCTCCCCACACTGAAGTATGCACCTTATGTTCAGAACACAGATCTACACCACTAAGCCGTGCAAATGGAAAGAGAAGTGAAAATGGCAGGGGTCTTGTTACTTTAAAAACAAATAAATGAATTCACACACCTTCAGAGAACCAGAGATCCTGCTAATATTAAAGCTGTTTGATATACAGGAAAGTGTTTGTTGTGGCAAGTTCACAGAACACATCATTTTAGCAGTTTGCTAGGATGCTAGTTAGTTTTGAGCGTGTGTATATGTATATATTGCTATAATGCGAGTTAGTCTTTGGGCTTGTTTACAGAAAGGCTTGTCAGAGTTTTTTTTTCCTAAAGATCCGTGAGCACAAATATTTCAATAAATTACGACTAACGATCAGATCCAGACGTACGTATTGGATCCAAAATCGGACCAGAGTCTGAATTTGGGCATCAAGATCAATGACGACAGTAGGACATGTCTATATGGTAAATCGTGAATACGGTTCTCCTTCCCTCACATCCAAAAACACACTTCTTTGGAGACGTCCTTCTCGAGCGAGTCCTGTGCAGCGCTGCAGGTGACTCCCATTTTTAGAGGTCGATAGGATTCTACCGATAGCCGACTACATTAATAAATATAAATATATAATTAATAAATGCATGTGGCATCAGTGATTCACCTCTAGAGGTAGCGCCTGTACTGTGTCATGACACCGGACCTTCTCAGACGCAACCCGGAAAAACTATCAAAATGGATATTTGCAGATAGTCGATATTTTCGGTAATCAACTTACCAGTTTAATCTGCAAAACCTATGAAACGTTTGAACTCTAATAAGGGCTTTGCTCAAGGGGCATTTTAATGGTGCTGGGATTTAAACTCATAACCTTCATGATCAGAAATTCAGCATCTTACCACCCTGGTATAACGCAAGTGTAGCCTGCATGCTGGTACACTGCATTACCATGTAACGCAACAAAGAAACTTTCTCAGATGTGTTTAAAGGACAGATTCATTACGGAGCTCAATCAGATATTAGTACAAACATCTGAAATCCACACACTGTGTAATATATACATTTTACTTCACTGGATAATAATAACAACAAACACACTTCAGCGAGATATTAGGACATTTGTGTGTGCTAAGTCATTCGCTGCCTCAAGGATATTACATCAGTATGTACACACACACACACACACACACACACACACACACACACACACACACACAGCACTGCGTCCTTGTGGACGGCTGTGGGAGGAAAACGTGTTTAAAATTTCAGGTGAATATGAATCATTTATGCACACATTGCTTCAGAGAGAAATCTTTACACGGACGCACAAAGAGCTCGGAGTGTGTGTGTGTGTGTGTTCACACACTGCGTAAATCTGACATCCAAGTCAATCTTTGGAGGTACAGGGAATTAAAGCGGCTCGTCGTGTCGCTGAACGTAAGCCTGGTGACAAAACGTGCTCCCGTGTACACAATGGAGGGATTGGGATATGACCGACCCTGTTCTTCCTCAACATCATATAACTAACTCATACACACACCCACCCCTAAATAAAGTACTCAAATACATAAATCAAAACTGTGTGTGTGCTGCTTTTAGTTATTTCATAAAATCCAAGGACATTCATAAAGCAGGGGTGAATATGAGCATGGTCTCTCTCTCTCTCTCTCACACACACACACACACTAAGTCACACTTACACTGACATCAGAGCAGCACTTCTGTTTTTCTTTAACATTTTTCATTTCAGATATTGTGATGAGATTCACGTCAGAGCCCTGTGTGTGTGTGTGTGTGTGTGTGTGTGTGTGTGTGTGTGTGTGTGTGTGTGTGTGTGTGTGAGAGAGAGGGCCCATGTTACAGCACAGATGGCAAACGGCTGATTAATGAATAATCCTGAGACTGCTCTGGCACAGCTGCAGCAGACAGGTTTGCTTTGAAACACAGATCAGTTGTTTCTCACACACTCACACTCTCAAACACACACACACACCCACCACTCACGTGAAAAATGTCATGGCTCCAAGCCATTCGCAGAACCGTGCAGTAAGGTTTTCTAATCCAATCGGTGAGAACGTAGAACATTTCTGCCCTCTAGCGTCTCACAGTGGAACTTCATAGAAACATCAGGGTTGTTTTCGAACCATACACTACACACTGCTCTATAAAATGCTGAATAAGTACACCAACGTGGGGTAAAAATTAAATTAATTAATTAATTAATTAATAAAATAAACTCCTTAAAGTGGGTATTTAATAAGCAAGCACAGTCTTGCTCATTATCTCTACTTGCATCTTGCAAGTTTGAGATGAGCCACATGGTTTGGGCACAACTAATCCTTTTCTTTACTTTCTAGAACTTCTATAACTATAACTGAAAAAGACATGACCAAATCAAAAGACTTGACACCGGAGAAGGTATACACTTCTCTTTACATTACGTGGTTTGGGACGCAATCAATCCTGTGTTTTCTCTTTTTTTTTTTTTTTTTTTTTACACAATACAGATGCTGTTTACACTTGTACATACATTATGCAACTCTCGATTTAAGACACTACAGATGTAAATATACAGAAGTGTATATAAATATATAAAATACTTTATTTATCACTGCAGACAGACAGACAGCACTGAGAACAGAATGAAACCGGAAGCCGCAAAGTCTCGGAAACCTGATTCTAACTCTTATAATGCAGCCAGGGGCGTTCAAAACCGTGATTCACCTGCATCCTCCTGCTTATTTGCACTCTGCTGTATCCCCATAGCAATGAAAGAATGGGAGTTGCATAGCAACCGTTTCCACGGCTACAATAAAATAAGGAAGTGCCGACGCAGAGAAATGGCGTTAACCAATGACTATTATAATGACTGCTTTTTAGTGCTACTTAGTGCTTGGGCTTTATTCGAGAATTTATCAAAAAGAAAAAGACACACACACACACACACACACACACACACACACACACAGGCATAAAAAAAGTGAATTTTTTTAACGATTTGCTTGCAATTTTGTGCTTTATGCACATGCAGTAATTCATTAGCAGTACAGCATGAGGTGGCATTCTGCTGATCAGTTATTATTTGAGGACATCGGGGTACGCGTGTGTTTCGGGATCTAGCGATGTCATTATGAACTTAAAATGGGTTACTTTCTTTCCTGCCTGTTCGTGCACCGGACTATAAGTTGAGCTCACATTTGTCTGACCACCAGTCAGACCAGTAACAGGCTGCAGAATAGGAGCAAGCAACAACAACAACAATTAATTAAATAAAACTGTAGTAATTAACCCAATAATATACCTATTCCCTAAATCAGCTTTGTAGTTCCAATGCATACAAAAAAAAAAAAAAAAAACATAAAACACTGTATTAATACACCGTGATAACCACTAGGGGGAGACAAACTCCACAAAACAGACAAGCAGGTCTCCAGAGAATATCAATAACATTCACACAACGCGTGTAAGAGAAGCTAGAACTTCAAGCAATGTAAATCCTTTAATTATTACAGACAGAACAGACCACCGATGCACATCCTCATACTGCATCTGATCAAACCTGAAGATAAACCTGGAGTTTGGGAGTTTAAAGGGACCATAACAGTTTGGGCCAATCTCATGTTAATCTTAAAATCGTGAACGGCCAAATTGAAAGGAAAAAAACAAACAAAAATAAGGGACTCTAAAACGTATTACATTTGGCCCAGAAAAACGTAGTCATACGTCAATTTTGTTCCCCAAACTTGTCCATATTTAGCATTTTAACAGTTTAAAGAACTCAGACTGCATGAAAGATGAGAGCGAGGAGGAGCTTTTTCCTGGACATTCAGCGTCCAAACCAGAAGACACCCAGCATCTAGCACCTGGACTTCTGTCTCTGTCTCGCTTTTCCTTCACTGCACAATGTATATGACACTCACAGCACAGTGTCACTTTGTCACCTTATTACTGCACATAGACACTTAAAACAAAACAAACAAAAAAAATGTATATGTATGTATGTATGCATGCGAGTGTATGCGTGCATGCATGCGTATTCATGCGCATATATATACACACACACACACACACACACACACACACACATATATATATATATTATATTATATTACACACACACACACACACACACACACACACACACACACCTACCTATTTTCATACTTTTAGTTATAATCTAATTTTAATATGCTTATACTTTATACTTATTTTTATCCTTATATTCTATTTTTCATGTTTACATGTTGGACAGTAAAAAAGCATTAAACTACATGTAGGATGAATGTGTATGTGACAAATAGAATTAAAATTTGAAAATAGAATTAGACCCCCAATATAACTACAAGCACTTAATGAGCAGCAAACACCTGAAAATGGTCTGGTCTGGTTCGCTTATGTAGCTTCTTTCTCAGACTGAAGAATTACTATGAAACGCCCAAAACAACCAAACTTATCTTAAAAAGTGTGCGCGTGACCATCATCAAGGTTTAAAGTGTAAATGTTAATTTGAAAAGAAAATAAACGCTATGATAAAGATGCGAATAAACAATAACAGGTTGCCCACACAATCCAAAACAAATGTGAACGCACATCAGTGGACAAGCGGCGACCGAGTTGTTTCTATAAAGTATGTTGCACTTCATTATGCTAATACTCAAGCCCCGCCCACTTGCTTCCTATTGGCTCATAGGACCAAAGTACGACATTGAAAGTATGCCTAGGTGAAGAATCAAAAAGCACAGAGTAATAAACCTTGCAAACTTTTTTTTTTTTTAAGATTACCATAACAAGTTAGCTACTCATGCTAATAAAATGGAAGTGAACATTAGCATGGCTACTTTATTGGAATGAAGTCTCTTACCTGAGGATGCGTGTGCTTAGATGAAGATGAGCTTTGGTTCTGTCGTCCTGATTGGACGTCGGAGTTATCGTTCGGATCCGACGCTCCGGTTTTGACCGGAGAAGGGTGTAGTCCAGTCTCTCCTCCCTCGTCCTCTTCCGCTTCCTCGTCCTCCTCTCTCGCGCTGTCCTCTGACGCTTCAAACTCGTCGCTCTCCTGGTCCATCTCTTCCTCTTCCTCCCGCTCTCCGTCCTCTTCGTCTCCCGTCCGTACCAGTCCTTCTCCTCCTTCGTCATCGCCGTGGTTGTTGTTCTCCTCCTCTTCCTCGTCGTCGTTCCGCCGTCTCCGCCGCCGTCTCCGCTGCTCCTGCTCCCACAACCACTGCACGGCTTTCTCTCCTCCGTTTACTTCCTCTCTCCTGCCTTCTTCCGCTGCCTGGTTCCGGCTCACGGACTCCCTCCCCGAAGGCCAGGGTTCCTCTTCCGCTTCTTCCGCCTCTCCGGAACGCTCTCGCTCGTCTTCGTCCTCCTCCTCCTCATCCTCCTCTCCTCGATCTCTCCTCCGCTGCTGAGGTTCTCGCTCGTGGTTCATGAGTCCGGGCTCAGGTTCTGGCTCCGGCGCAGGTTCGGGAACCAGCAGGTCCTGGTTCATTTCCAAAAGCCAGCTTGCTACTTTCTGAACCTTCGCTAGGCTGCCTGAGGAGGACAACGACTTCCCGGCATTCTGGAAGAAGGGAACAAGGAAAAAGGAGGGGAGAGAAAAGAGAAGGACGAAAAAGACGAGCAAGGACGAAAAACAAGAAGGATAATGGAAGACACAGTAAGAGCGAGGAACAACAGACATGAAAAAAACACAAACAAAAGAGTAGGTAAAAGTAGAAAAAGAAAAGGAGACGTAATCAAAACAGAAGAAAGAGAAAAGTGAAAGGAAAAAAAAATAAGTGTAAGAAGAAAGGTTTAAAAAGGAAAAGAAAGGGTGTGAAAAGAAAGAAAGACAGCAACAAAAGAACGCAATAGAAAAACAATAAGACAGCCACGGATGGAGAGAGGAAAAAGTTACAAGATAGAGATGGAAAAGGACAAAAAGATATTAAAAGAGAAATTAAGGTGGAAGAACAGCAAAATAAATAAATAAAAGAGTAAAAAAAGTTTGAGAATTAGGAAAAAGGACAAAAAGAAGAAGAAATAAAGAAGACAAGACAAACAGGAGGGATAGAAAAGAGGAGTAAAGGATGCAACATGTAAAGAAGACAGTGTGTGAAAAAATAGGGTGGAGGGGATGCACAAGTGGGTAAGAAAAAAGATGGAGGGCCAGAGAGAGAGGAGAAAAAAAAAAGAAGAAACACATGGTTATTAGTTTTCTCTTTCAGTTTGTGTGTGTGTGTGTGTGTGTGTGTGTGTGTGTGTGTGTGTGTAGAAGGTAGAAATTCCTCATGTATTATTCATGCTCCCAAATAAAACAATGAACATCAGCATTAATGCAGCGAGAGACACGATATGAGCGTCTCGGATTATAAACTCCAGCGTGCCGAGATACAAAACACAAATAACTGCATCAGAGAGAGAGAGAGAGAGAGAGAGAGAGAGAGAGAACGTAATACTAGCACTAGCACGTTTGATGATTCGCAGTGAAATTCTGAAATACCCTGGAAAAGCCCGGAAAAAACTCCTCAGAAACGACTATGCACAAGAGTGTGATTACAATTCTTTTTATCTTCTTACACAAGGCGTGACGTGTCATGATGACATTGCCGTAACCATAGCAACAGCAATTTATTTTTAAATCCAAAATCGTATCTCTGATGATAAACGAACAAATCGTTTAAAAATTGTGTTGTTCCCCAATGTGTGTAGTTTTAATGAGTACAGACAAACTGTTTTTTCTTCTGCCAGTCAGCAGAGGGCGCTTCAACACACATTACACTCCACTGCACAGTGCGCACTCGCTCCAGACACATAGTGTGGATTATATTCGGTTTCCTCTGTCCAATATGTGAGACTAATAAATCATTCCTGACTCCTCGTTACTCAGAACAGCACCTCTGAACTCGACCAAGGGAGAAAGAAAAACGCTTCACTGTTTAGTTTGGTCTAGCGGTGGTGGCGTGACATTCACTTAGCGCCCTTAGAACATGACAAAATAACTTCGCTAAGATCATCTACCAAAAGATGAGCAGCACTAAAGTATCGCAAACAACACTAATCATAAATAACAGCAGAACCACCCGCAGCAAAAACATCAGCATAGCCAACATCAACAGCACCTCCACCAGCCACAGCAGCATTACTACAGCATCACCAACAACGTAACCAACCAACAGAAGCAGCAAAACAAACACAGCATGAACAACATGATCAACAGCACCACCAAAACATCAGGATAACCAGCATCTTCATCAGTCCCTTCACAACAATGAACCCAATCAAACAGTCCCAACCACCACCAGCAAAACAGGACCATCAACTAATAAAAAAAACAAAACAGGACAACCACCAGATTTAGGAAAACACCACCCTAAAGCAGGACTCCCACAATCACAGAACCACCACAATCAGAAAAAAAAACACCACTACAAACAGAACCAACACCATGAGGAAAACACCACAAAAAGCAGGACATTCACAATCAGGAACACACCACCAAAAACAGAGCCACCATTACCACCATCAGCAACAGGACTACAGCCAAAACACCAGGAAACATCAGGAAAACACCACAAGCATAAAAACAACACTAGCAATAAAACCAAAATCGCCACCACATGAACGACACCCAGTGCCAACATCTTCAGGAAGACCATAAACAACACATCAGCAGTGACCAGCGTTCAGATCCCAAATCACACAGAGTACAATAATTACAGCAACAAATTTACCCGCTTTAATAAACAGAGCACAGAGAACATACTGAAACACCCCCCCAGAGTTTTTGGAATTAAAGCCGGAGTTACAGGTCATAATCCACCCAACTCCCTGTTCTCTTTAATGAATGTGTACATCACTACAATTAACCTCTCCATCAAACCCCAACCACTCTCACAATCCAAAAAATATTCACCTGAGACGAAGATGAGCAGAAACTATAGAAATAAACCGCTGCTTCGAACTACATCAAGTTGTGAAAACCCTGAGACCGGCAAGCAGAACGAACCCTCGCTTTTAAAAGTTTGTTTTCACCTGGGACCTGAGCCAAACCGGCATACACGGCCAGACAGATAAGGCAGCGAGACGCATCATTTCTTCACTTATTACCGCACCACACACTCGAGCGACAGCTCATTTTTCTCCATCTTCTGGAGGAAGAGAAGCAAAGCCTCCAAAATACTTGAGTGAGGGTGAGGGGGGGCCCAAGTATTCCTTTGTGAGGAGAACATTTGTGTACACCCTGATATACCTTTGCAAAGAGAACAATATGCAGAAGGACATGAGCAGTAAGAAAAAAAAAAGAAAAAGTATGGCTGGACGTAATGAACAGCTAACTTGGCGTTGTGCTTGAAATTAGTAGATTTCGGCCATAAATCGTCCGTTTTAAGAAAAACCTTGCCAGTTCACCAGGTTTTACCCTTGATTGGATACCAACCAATGGCCGACAAAGCATTCTAATAAATCGCTTTGAATTTCTTACTAATACTTAACCATGGTTAGTATGGAATGTTCATATTAAATGCTTTTGCAAATACACTGCTATGACCTGCAACAACTACAAACTCTTACTCCGTATCCTGGTTTAGTGTTTTACACTAAATGGCGGCGGCATCTATAAATGCAGGACTTGATACAAAATTTCTGGAACTAGTTGCAAAAATCCATACCGATAGTTTTTCCGGGTTGCGTTATACAGTACAAGCGCGCCCTCTAGAGGTGAATCACTGACACCACATGCTGTTTATTTGCTTTATTGTTTTATTTATTTTGAATGTGACTGTTTTTACTTATTTGGAGTGTGTTTCCGCATGTCTTATCTTCCTTTTTATTTATTAAAATAATCAATATGTTTAAATATATTTCATTTTGCAAATTTTCATGATTCAGTACTGATTTTCTTTTATTACCGTAATAAAGCACTATTTTACATGGAGTGTTTGGTTTCTGTCTTTTTTTCTGTCCATGTAAAAAAAATCTAAGCTAGCTATCTGTAAGATCTCCTTTCGGTTGACCTCTTGTTATTAACAGACTTATTTGTTAGAGTCATAATTAATCTAGTATTAGGAGGCATAATAAATACATTCATTATGTATCATAATAAAATCTTCACTTCACTCTGGCCCATGTAAATTGTTAGAGACTGATGAACCAATGAACGGATGGACTACAGTCAACAAACTTGGTATAAAAAGCTGAACACAGTCCAGAGAAACACTTGGGAAATAAATATGAGAAAGTAAGCTGGTCACTATGGTAACGTAACATGACGTTTGATTTCAGTTTAAAACGGGCAGTAATGATGAAACTATCAGCATGTGGGTAGACGACACTACCTTCACAACACTTTCCCGAGGACGCAGGAACATTGCGCTACAGTGATGGAGCAACTCAGGCCAAACCTCCAGGCTCCATCAGACCTCGCTTATGAAAAACAAGGTTCCCGAAGGTGTCCGGCGGAACACAAGGCCCCCCACCACCACCACCCCACGATTTCTATATGATAACTGAAAGGGGATCTCTGCAGAAGGGTGTTTGGATGATGTGTTGAAGCAGGTCAGAATCTTAAACAGTCCTCCTGGGCTCTGGCATGAACAGAAAGCCTCTCCGAAGTGTAATTGTGGCCACAGGTGAAACATTGACTTCATTAGCATGCGTTAGTGGAGCGGATGTTGAAACCAGGCCCGCTTTTTAAACGGGATCTCCTGCAAATATGATTCAAATCTGCTCTGAAAAGAATTGCAAATGCAAGCAATGTCTGGTGCATCTTCTAACCCAGCTGGGGAGACTTCATTTTTTATGTAGTTCAAAAATTTTGCTCGCCCTACTGGCACAAAAAACAATACCATTTCATGACCTTCAGAAATGAACAAAGCACAGAATCCAAATAGACCTTTTAAGGTCTGCTGCTATTAATAGAACGTAGAAACAAGCCGAGCTTGGACAAACCCAGTGACTAAAAGCTTTAGACACTTAGTGAAAGGGGCTTTGTTGATGAACATGCTTCGTTAGCATCGAGCCCTTCAACAATACGGACGAGGGACGTGTCTCTTGGACGTCTGTATAGCGTGACGGTGAACATATCGAAGGCAGACGCAGCTGTTCGTGTTAAATGCTGTGAAACCCTCGTCTGGGTCCGGTGCTGGCCAAAAAGCACAAACATCATCCTTCACAAGCTAAGACTCCTCCCAGAGCAGCTGGTCCACAGTACAAGCTGAACAATCACCAGATTTTTACCCCACCAAGTAAGAACTGTGCAATCAGACGATGGAGGAGTTAAAAAAACACCAAGATGGTGCAAGAGGATAATTGTGTTCAGTAACCATGACGACTATGGGTAGGTTTCACGTTTAGTTTAGGAAGGTAGCCATTACAAAATAATTTTAAAGGGAAAAGAAGGGCAAAATGACAAAGAAAACAAGCAAAAAACAACACATAATAAATCAAGAAAATGGAAAATAAAAACATGAAGAATCAAACTAGACAAGAACAGGAAAAAAAATTAAGAAATCGGAAAAGAAAATAAATGCAAAGAAAATATCAGTGATGGACAGTAATGAAGTGAATGTAATTCGTTACTGTACTTAAGTAGCTTTTTCACGTATCTGCACTTTACTGAAGTATTTTCATTTGAGGAGACTTTCACTTTAACTTCACTATATTTTAAAATCGTAATTTTTACTCAACTATATTTTAAAAAAATCAGTCGTTCCTTTTTATTTGAGCTGATGAAACAAAAAAAACTGAACTGGTCAAACACACAGCAATCCACCAATCAGGGTCGAGCGTGCGCTCTGTTTTAAACTTGTCCTGATTGCTGCTTGGTATCTGCTGATCACCAACATACAGTTCAGCATCAGTTCAACCACAAGCAGAACATTTTGAGAGGAATAAATTAACGAAGAAACTCGACTCGAACTCGCAACAACACCCGTGTCCTTATTTGTGTGATTTTTTTTAAGTATTTGAAAAAAAGGTTTTGGGCTCATGATAATTGTAATAAAATATCAGTGTTTGACTTATTAATATCCTTCTATTAATAGATTGTTGTGTTAAGAGTAACAGAGTCTTTTCACATAAACTGAGTGGATTAGGTAAAGAGTCTTGTGACAAAAATGATAATAGGAGCATTACAGCCATAATAAATCATAGTAGTTTGGATACTTGAGTACAAATGAAGGCAAATACTTTTCTACTTTTACTCAAGTAAAAGTTTAAAGGGACGCTTTTACTGGAGTCATATTTTACTACATGTTTTGTGTACTTGTGTAGAGCGAGAGCGAGAGAGACTGTACTAAGAGCTCTTCTCATTGTGTTCCTAATATAAACTGCAGTGAAAGAGAGAAACAGCAGAGATTAAGCACAAAGCAAAACAGCGAAGTCATTAAGGGCCATGCAACTTAGTGCAATTACACAAAACTTTTTCAAAAACTATTTTCACTTTATGTAGAAAAATATAGTGTTCCCATGAGGCTGATCTAAGTATCTCAGGATTTTAGAGCTCCGAATGTTCCTCTGGTCATGGGAAACAAGTTTCTGTAGTGTCTCTATACTGTCTTTAATGTCTGTAAAGTCTCTGTACTATTTATTTAGTGTCTGTAGAGTCTCTGTAGGGTCCCCATAGTGTCTCTGTAGGGTCCCCATAGTGTCTCTGTAGGGTCCCATATAGTGTCTCTGTAGGGGCTTGGTAGAGTACATAGAATCTCCGTAAAGTAAGTAGGTTTTCCGTAAAGTAAGTAGGGTCTCCGTATACTTTCCCTGTATAGTCTCTGTAGTGTCCCTGTAGAGTCTGTAGAGACTCTGTAGTGTCTCTGTAGAATCCTTAGTGTCTCTGTAGTGTCCCTGTAGGGTCTCTGTAAAGTAAGTAGGGTCTCCGTATAGTTTCCCTGTATAGTCCCTGTAGAGTCTGTAGTGTCCCTGTAGTGTCCCTGTAGAGTCCCTGTAGAGTCCCTGTAGAGTCCCTGTAGAGTCCCTGTAGAGTCCCTGTAGAGTCCGTAAGGACTCGGTAGAGTCAGCTGTAGAGTCCGCAGGGACTCGGTAGAGTCCGTAGGGTCTGTCGAGTTTCTGTGGAGTCTTTTTAGAGTCTGTAAAGTCTCTGTAGGGTCTGTAGAGTCTAAATTGTCTCGATATTTGCTAAAGCTGAATGATGCAAACTGGGTAAATATTTCCTGAACATTACAGTTTACCAACGAGAAAATCTCCAGCAATAAAGAGGACTCTCAAAACCAAACTGCTGAAGAAATTATACTACAAAAAGCATTACTGATTACACCACAGCGTTGTTTAATATTTGAAATCAGATTGGCTGTCACTGGCAGTACTCACACTATCACAAACATTTTTAAATTCATTCAGAAATCAATTCAGAATCAATAGATTAATATTGACACTAAGTAGCAGGAGTTTCAGTCTCATTACTGCAGATATGATCTCTCCACCCCCATCTCTTTAACACTCTCATTCTCTCCAACTTACTGTATATCATTAGTGCAAGTCTCGGTTACTAGTTCGAAACGATTTGGGTGTGAAATAAATTAGTTCGACACACAAAAACCTTTAAATGACAAAAGGCTGACAACCGTCTTCAAAAATAAAACATCCGAACAACGTCTCGAAGTGCAGTAAGTGCAATAATGAGCGCAATTACTGACAGACCATTGAATGTTTTTTTTGGGGGGGCTGCGCTCGCTACTCGTTGCGGCTGCATTATCATTGAGTGTGTGTTAAAAGAAAAAAAATAAGAAAACAAAGAAGGAGCAAAAAGTAATAAAACAGAAGTAAAAAAAAAAAAAAAAAAAAAAAAAGATGAGGGTGGGAATGGAAAAGAAGATTAAAACCAAAAAAGGGAAAAAAAAAAGGGAAAAAAAAAAAAAAAAAAAAAAAAAAAACAATAAACAAAGACAAAATGAAAGAACAAGTTGAAAAGCTACGTTAAAAACTACGGGTTGAAAACGGCCCGAATTAACCGTTTCATTCAGGTCTGAATGAAGCTAAAAATCTAACCCCATCCGAATAAGGCATGTTTCAAATTTGGGTTGATAACTTTACATAATACTTACATTACATACACATAGTAGAACTTTACTTGACCTGAAAACTGTTCCAGTTTGCTGGAAACTCTGCTTTACGTGGGTTGGAGTGGAAGATCACCTGCTATAGAGCTCTGACCTCAACCCTTTTAAACACATTTGGGATGAATGTGAATGCCGACTACACTAAGGCTGCAACAATTCATAGATAATAATCGATAATGAAATTTGTTGGCAACGATTAGTTGGGCTGCTCGAGTTAGCATGAAGGTAAGATAACACAGCCACTTGGGAAAAATGGCGGCGAGTACGGGGTCAACCGTCAGAGCGGGGTGGGGTTTGTGCGTTCCCAATCATCCTAAGTCGATGGGAGCATTTTATATGAAACGCAAGAAAGAAAATTGTACCTGGAAGTTATGCAAAGCGGAGTTTTTGTGGGATGAGAGTAGCACAGTGATGCACGAGCACATGAAAAGAAACATCAGCACGGTAAGTAAAAACTGTATAATCCTCATCATGTGAAAATGGTGTAGAATCATGAATAATGAACAAACACTAAAACTAAAAGCAGCAGTAAACAATTACATTTTTAGTCACTGCTGTGGTTTTTAGCTAATGATTATACATTTTGCACACCAATGCATATTTTGTATAATTAAGCCTGTTCGCTTTCTGCATTTCTCAGCTCCATTCTCTTTTTATAGCAACTGTCTACTACAACAGTAAACACAAAAAGTGCAGGTTGAATCAATGCAGCGTCAAAAGAAACACAAAATAACAAGTTACTAGCTTCATGTCCTGAATTTTTCTGGATATACATTTTTGGAGCTCTTGGTGATGCATTGAGCGTTCAGTCCTCTTCTATCCCTGTAACCCTATCAATACGTTGCGAATGCTTTCTCGTGTCCTTGAGTGTACGTTTCATTGAAGAGGATATGAATCGATCCCAGTGCTATTCAAGGATTCGGTCTCGAGCTCGGGCTCAGGAAGGAAACGTGAAACCTTTATTATAGAAAATGTCGGAATCCCGAACCCCGTTTTTTCCATTAACGATATTGAAGGTGAAACGCGATATGGATCTGACAGCCAAGACCTCACAGAGATCAACCGACTATATGCAAGCTTAACCTTCGTGTTCATAGGTCTTATCTGTATGAATGAATGAAGTTTGCAAAAAATAAAAAAAAAATCGCCAGACTGCAATTCAATTCAATTTAGACTTCCTTTCGAGGTGCCACTTGCCAAGAGTCCACTAAGTCCATGGCATCAAATGAGTTTGTTTGTTGATTGTTACAAACTTTTTGTGCTCAAGCCTAGTAATTCTAAGTCTGATGGCTGAGGAATCTATAGGTGTATCCCAGATCGCATAAACGTAGGGCTGCTGCTGTCGATTATTTTAGCAATTGAGTATTCTAGTGATTATCCCATCGATTAATATGATAAGTACTTTTTCTTTATTAAACAGCAAAACTAAAAGAAAATAAGGCTAGTCTTTTAAAACAAATAAGCAAAGTGTTTCTCCTTTTTAGAAAAACGGCCATTTTTATTGCTGGAATTGCACACAAGAATATCAGTGCGAACTAAACCCATTTAGTGCCTTTCATTGCCGCATTACATCAAAATACAAATACAGTGCGTTCAAAAAGTCCCTCTGCAGTGGCCGTTGTAGAGAAGGTTATGGGAAAATATTAGTTTAATTAAACAATAATTCTTACTCACTTATTTATTTATTAAATCTCACACTATCGCGATGTGGTTTCCTTGTCTCGGGAAAGCAGCTTGAAATTTCTCACGCACTTTAAAAACGTGCTCCACTCCATGCTCTACACGGCCGCTGAAGAGGAACGTTTTGGGAGCACTGTATATGAATAAAAATATAAAAATCCATTTTAAATGACGAAGTTTGAAATGATCCAAAACTTTGGAAACTTCCTGCGGAATCTTCTCATCGTCCCGTGTTGTTTTCTCCCAGTTTCTTCATTTTTCATTCTGCAGCGTTTTCTGTGTTACCTGTCCATAGCGCTTCAGAGTTTAGGGCGGTGCATCAGCAATAATGGTCCGTAGGAAACAGCAAGTAGTTAAATGAAAAAGAAAAGAAAAAAAGAACGAAGCATTGGGGCAAATAATTTGTCTCGATTAATTTTTGTATTTGAATGAATCGAGGTACTCAAGGAATCATTTCAGTCCTACATACATGTTCACCATTTCGTAGTATAAATAATGCGAGTAGTGCGTTAACACTAAAAATTGGCCATTCGAGTGATAAAGCAGTGTGGATTGGTGGACAAAATTGAAATGCAGAGCCGCTTAGTCCTGCCTGATGGTGACCAATGGCGTAAATTCAATACTATAAGCGATGCATTTAATAAGGGGCAATGAGAAAATGAATCAAATGATATACAGTCTAATTCTGATTTCATAAATAAGTTTAAACAATTATTTTAGTGTCTTGAAAATACCAGACTTTTTAATATGCCTACTTTGTTGTTCATCAGTCCAAATTCCTATAATTAATGACCGATTTCAATAATGGATTTAATTCCGAATAAGCAGAAACAGATTCCTGCTTGCAGTATGGGGGGGGGAAAAAATTATTTTTCAAGTTTAGTCTCAAATACTAATTAGAGATTTCGAGCACAGCCCACTCATCTTCGTTCTGAACCATTAGCTGGCCCTGAATAGGGTGTCGGAATAGTGCGGCGTTAGCAACGCAGGACGCCACTGCTCAGCGAAACCGAAATGTCAAGCCGCCATGACCTCTTCACGAGTATTATGTGAGATCCTGAGAGGCTCCGTGTTAAATGGAACATTAAACACGTCGGGCCTTCGAGAAAATGGTACGGCGGGAAAACGGCTCAGCAAGTTCATAGATTTAAAGACTTCTTCCACTTATCTGTTTTAGTCGACTCGTCGAGCAACGAAACAGAAGCGGAGGACTAAGGAGGAGGATGAAGAGGAGAGCGTCTTTTGAAAAGAAAAAAAAAAAAAAAACACATTCAGAACGCTATCCAAATCAAAGTGGATGCTGTGGTTGTCAAGGCAGCAAGGCAGCCTTTAAATCACCTGGTTCCATTACAAAATCAATTATTGTACACTTAAATATTCTCGCAGGTCTGGCCAATGGACAAATAAAATCTGAAAGAAAAAAAATACAACACCACTGCAAGGTCAGACATGCTTGGTGAAATCAGAGAGTGCTTGTCAATGCGAAGCCTTTTTAAACCACAGAAGCTGAAAGTCTGAAGGCCAAGCTGGCAAAGCCAATAAAAGCAGTAAAAATCGATACTGGCACTAGTGCTAGGAATATTTGATATGTAGTGTAGGATAATAGATGTTAGATCATCAGCGGTAAAACTTTAGTGTCTCCTACAGGAGTAAATGGAGCAGAACGATCGAGAAGATGGATCTATAGAGCATTGAGATCAACTCATTGTTAGTAAACATTTTTTTTAAATAGCATCAACTAAATGGGATCATCATCACCAGTTAGAACGAGAGTAACCAAAACCAGAGTAGAGTCCCCCTGACCAAACCTGACAGGATTACCTTGCGCTGGGGTGGGCAGCCGTTAGCCAGACGCTGCAAATGTTCTGACGTGTGGCTGCAGGACAGCAGGTCCGAGCAGCAGGTTGTGCGACCGAGCCTCTTCATTAGCGAGGAAATGAAGCTACAGCCACAGCCACACATTGACTCACTCATCAGGAGCCGAAGAGACAGGCCAAGACGGGAAGATATAATCCAAGGAGGAACGCCTAGAATTAAACAACTTCTTTTTGGCAAGGTGGAAGTTGCTCGGAAAACTTCCGAGAGTTCATGTGATCACGACGACGGATCGTTCTTTAGAAAGAGTCGAAGGTTAAATACAGAAGTAAGCTGCCATATCAGAGAGTCGAGGCCGACTCGAAAACGTATCTTTCTACATTCCTAGCAACTCTACGGCAACTTTCTAAAAGCCTCGCCAATGCCGAGACCAGATCGAGTCCCGCAGAAACCCGACGCACCTACGCATGAAGATGCACTTGTAGCAGGAAGCTGATCTCAGCCGGTAAGTGCTGCTTCCACAAATAAAGAACGAAAAAAAAGCGCCACTTCCACTTTCGCCCTCCCTCCCTCCCCCTCCCTTCACTTATCTCTCAGGCACTAGCGATGCTCTCCACAGTCTCCTCTCATCCGTCTAGCATCCTCTCTCTCTCTCGTCCCCAATACACACTGCTCTTCCAAGCATCTTGTCATCCGGCCTCTCTGCAAGCCCCTCCCACCTTTTTCTCCCTCGCTCTGCTTTTCTCACTCTGGTCTCTGGCCATGAGCTGGCTCCAGTGAGACACAATCAAGGATATTGCTTTTTTTCTTTCCACCGCCGCCTGCAGGAGTCTGGTGTTAATGTTGTTGGAAATGTCACAAAGATGCCTGCAAACTTTTGAAAATGATTAGTGTACCTTTTACACACCTCGAGTTATAGGCAAGTTACACGTGTGCAGATTAGATGGTCGGGTGAAGGTCGACCATAAATTCAGTTTGGGATCTAAGCTGCTTTGTCTCAAAGCTGAAAAATAGTTGCAATAAAACAACTTATGCAGAATCGATACTATTCTGAGGCGTGGAACGAACAAATTATCCTAAGTGGGGGAAAGAAATTACAAAAGTGGCATAAAATTGCTTTAGATGTGCTCACAGTTTTGCTGAAAGGCCACTTGGTTGCCAGTATGTCAAGGGAGAAAAAGAAAGGGAAAAAAAAGAAAAAAAAGCACAAATAAGATCAAGCCAACAAGTCAATTATAGAAAGAAAGAAAAATAAATAATATATATATATATATATATATATATATATATATATATATATATATATATATATATATATATATATATATATATATATATATATATATATATATATATATATAACACTTTTAGACATCTACTTCATTCTCTTTTACGTTTACGAACTTGTACTTTCAAATCTCGCTCGATATCTCCATCACTTCTCAAAGCGGTGATCTCAGGCACTCAAAGTTGATTAGTCGCCAGTTAGGGACTCCCGGGAGCCTTGTGGAAGATATGCAAATCATCCAATTCATCAGCAAATCGCAATCAGGGCTTATATGGAGACGCTGATGAAGACTTTGCCCCATTGGGCAAGAAAAGAGGGGGGCAGCTGCTGTGTGCAATCGGCTTGCGTTTCGGGGGCCCATATCAGGCGCCACGGCTCCAGGCAACAGGCCAGTTTGCTATAAATAGGCTGCGAATAATAACCAGACAGATCACCTTGCACGATAAAGGAAAACAGCAGGACCTAATGTTCTGCTAATATGAATTTAGACAGAGCTGTATGGGGTAAATGAGTGGTTTTGGATAGAAAACTGCTATCACTGGTACAGAGCAGAGCAAGACAAAAGTCATGTGGTGAACAGATTTCTGAGTCCACCGTTTTTATCTTTTATTATGTCTAAAGGAAACACCAAAAGCAGGTGCTTTCTTTTTGTAAAAAATAAATAAATAAATAAATAACTCAAGGACTCCCCCAGTCATCCATAACTAATCATTACTCTGCAATAAAGCAATTCACTTGCTAAAAGCAAAGCACCA
Source organism: Silurus meridionalis (assembly GCF_014805685.1). Classification (NCBI taxonomy): domain Eukaryota; kingdom Metazoa; phylum Chordata; class Actinopteri; order Siluriformes; family Siluridae; genus Silurus; species Silurus meridionalis. The sequence goes on along the minus strand of NC_060911.1, from coordinate 10,019,350 downwards.
AGAAAGTGTATATTTATCGTCGTCTTCTTTCAGCTTTGGGGTCGCCACAGCGGATCATCCGTCTCCATACCCCCCTGTCCTCTACATCTGCCTCTTTCACCCCAACTACCTGAATGCCTTCTCTCACCACATCCATAAACCTCCTCCTTGACCTTCCTCTTTTCCTCCTTCCTGGTGGCTCCATGCTCAGCATTCTCCTACCGATATACCCCATGTCCCTCCTCTGCACATGTCCAAACCATCTTAATCTCGCCTTCCTCACCTTGTCTTCAAAACATCCTACATGCACTGTCCCTCTAATAAACTAATTTCTAATCCTGTCCATCTTCATCACTTCCAATTAAAACCTAAACAGCTTCAGCTCTGCTACCTCCAGCTCCACCTCCTGTCTTTTACTCAATGCCATTTTCTCTATTCCATACAACATCTCAGGTCTCACGACAGTCCTATAAACTTTCCCTTTCACTCTCACAGATACTCTATCACAAATCACTCCTGCTATCACTCTTTTTCACCCACTCCACCCTGCCTGCACTCTTTTCTTTACTTCTCTAACACACTCTCCATTACTTTGCACTGTTGACCCCCAGGTACCTGAACTTCTCCACCTTCTCCACCTCTTCTCCCTGCAACCGCACCACTCCACTGCCCTCCATCTCATTCACACACATGTACTCTGTCTTACTCCTACTGACTTTCATTCCCCTTCTCTCCAGCACTTACCTCCACCTCTCCAGGCTCTTTTCAACCTGCTCCCTACTCTCACCACAAATAACAATATCATCCGCAAACATCATAGTCCATTGAGACTCCCATTCAGAGACAACAACTTTCTCTCCACCCTGTCGTACACTTTCTCTAAATCCACAAACACACAATGCAACTCCTTCTGACCTTCTCTATACTTCTCCATCAACATCCTCAAAGCAAATAATGCTTCTGTGGTGCTCTTCCTCGGCATGAAACCATACCGTTGCTCACAGATGGTCACCTCTTCTCTCAGCCTGGCTTCCACTACTCTTTCCCATAACTTCATGGTGTGACTGATCAACTTAATTCCCCTGTAGTTACTGCAGGTCTGCACATCTCCCTTATTCTTAAAGATCGGTACCAGCACACTCCTCCTTCATTCCTTAGGCATCCTCTCACCTTCCAAAATCTTGTTGAAAAAGTGCATTATTGTTATTGTAATTATGATTATAATTATCCACATCAAATTTAGTATATGTCCCTGTAAAAAAGCTGATGAACCCAAAAGACCATTTCACACAGTCTCTAAAGGGAAAAGGCCAGAAAGTTTTATATTTTTGTAATTGAAGTTGTCTGACTGAGACAGAGGTCGACCGGCTGGACGATTTTTGGCATATTTTAATTAATGGGCATCAGCAGGTTGTTCTGCAAATTAGGCTAATTAGTGGCCAGGCATGTACGTTCTGTGATTACGTGAGAGAATCAAACCCGACCATACCAGCGGGTAGCAGTAGTTTGTATTCAGCACCCAAACAGGGAAACAGGAAGCGCTGGAACTGTAAATATATTAATCAAGCATCTACACCTGTCGCAATCATTATTAACTGCTTCATTTAGCTTTTTACAATCACGTTGCAAGAATGACAAGTGTGCGTTTCCCCGTTACTCAGTCATTGTTTGCTTCCATTTTTTTTTAAGCGTTTGTTAAGCTGGATAACCGATCGTTTCTCTTCCTCGCCGATGAGCTCCGCCTCCAATTAAACATGCAGAAACGACAGGGGAAGAGAAAACAAAACAGCTGACGTCGTCTGACAGAAGCCAACTGTGTGGAAAGCAGCAAAAAAACAAAGGAAAACCGACGCTCATAAACTCCCCGACACTCCGACCGTCGGCTTGGTGCGAGGGGCTTTAAGTTCTTATCCTTCGTTCTTAATCTAGTTTCATATATTTCATTGGTTAAAAATGATGCTACTTTTGGAGAGAGAATGAGAAGAACATTTGGACAAAGAAAACAAGTAACTCTTTGGAACTGTATTGTTAGCGAGCCTTCAACCAGTTTGTTACAGGTGGGTACGTTCAATTAATGCTTAAGCAATTATCTGTATCTCGTATTAACTAACTGTTCGATTTCATGAGATGAAATGGGGGAATCAGAGGATCAGCCAAACATATGGGCCAAAAACAATAATAAACTGCCATCAAATTGGCCACCAGCTGCCATGATTTGTAAATATGGGAGACCAGAGAAAAAAAACATTGTTCTCGATAGATATTTCTATAAAAAAAAACATTATTAGGGGTAGCAAAACCTTTTTTCAAAAATAAACACGCCCTTTAACGTGGCTTGTTTTTTTTATTATGCGGTTTCCATACAGTGTCAAAAAAACCCTGTCATGCTTCAATCAAACCAATCGTATAGATAACCTGAGTCTCTGTTACTACATTAGAGTCTTTACTTTCCCGCTGGGCTGGTGAATTAAATTATTTGTTGTATATTCGACTAGCGGCTCATTGCACATCAAATGTTTAAAAGTAGTCTGTCAGGAAAGAGCAAAACGTGCCCCCATTAGTGAATTCTACACTCCATAACCACTGTAATGCCACAGAATCATCCCCAATTTCTCCCAGGAGAGTTTAGAGTCCCTTTTGATAGGTGTAGCCTGCCTACTCAGTATGCAGCCAGTGGGTTTTGCTCAGTCGAGTGTCGCACAGGACACGCGCTGTAGCACAAAATCCAGACTCGCACGGAATCAACTGCAGTTAGCGCAGCTCAAGGTGAGGGCTGAGATAGAGGAGAAGAATAATGAGTGGGATAGTGTTGGTTTGAGCTAAAAAAAAAAAAAAGGGGGAGGGGGACAAGGGGGCGGCTAAAAAGATTCTGAAAGAAAGGCTTCCTGGGGTAAACACTAATGCAGCTAATTATCAACACAGTGCAAAACATCAGCAGGCTAAAGTAAATGCAAAAGCAAAATGGTCGTTTGTTTTTTTTTTCTGGACACTCGTCATCTGGATATTGTTGGACTCATGAAACGACAACAAAGTGTCAAAAGTTTGTGGACACCTGCCCATAAGATTGATCGTGCGCTTTTTGAACTTCCTGTTCCACATTCGCTCCCTGTTTGCGGTTCTTCTGGAGAGATGTTCCACTAGATTTTGGAGTGTGCTTGTGTAGATTTGAGCTCATTCATCCACAAGAGTGTTGTTAAAGTCAGGTAGGTGCGGTGAGGAGGCCTGGGGTGCAGTAAGTGTTCACATTCATCCTAAAGGTATTCAATAGGCTTGAGATCGGAGCTAAATAGCAGGAGGTCTTCCACTTCCAAGCTTCATGGAGATTTGTTCTCAGGGTTCTTGTCATGCTAAAACAATTTTGGGTCTTCTGGAACAAGTGTAGGAAAATTGAGTGCTGCTGCATCAGACATTCTAAATAATTGTCTACCTCTGGTTTTGTGGTAACAGTTTGGGGAAGGGCGACATATGGCTGGAAAAGTCAGGTGTCAATACATTTTGGCCATACCGTGGCCTACAAATTATGCTGTTCAAGGTCAAAGGTCATTTGCCTCGAAGTTGAAGTTCATGCATGCAAGCAGTCTCAGTTTCTGTGGTTTTTGTAAGTTCCTTCGACAGAAGGAATGAGAGACGGGGTGAAAGGCTGAGGCGTTCATTATTTATGAATATTGCTTTCCACAGTGTCAGCACCATGCTTTTCTATCGATCAGCAAGGATAAGTGTTTGTGTGAGAGAGAGAGAGAGAGAGAGAGAGAGAGAGAGAGAGAGAGAGAGAGGCTTTTAAAAAGCGTTCAGCATAGTCACGCTGAAAAAGCTACAACCAAACTCCATATCGAGCGCCATCAGTATAAAGGATTCTTGTTCGCAGTCATCAGGCACGTGACACAGAGATTTAGGATGATTGTAACTAAAGGTCAGCCGATAGTGGATTTTACTGATATCGTACCGGTAGCCAATTAATCAAGTGATTAAATTAGTTAAATTACAAAAACAGTGGCCGATTAAACAGATTCAAATAAATACTGAATAAAAAACCTGAAACAAAATAGTAAAACAAAGAAGTAAAAACTAACAGCAGTTGGCATCAGTGATTCGCCTCTAGAGGGCGCTTTCGTAATGACAGCAGACGTTTTCATCTGCTCATTTAAAGGACACCACCCTGAACAACTATGGGTATACATTTTGGCTGATAAACAATTGTTCCAGCTAGAAACTACCAGTGCAGATTAATCAGCAAAACCGATGAATCGGTCGGCCTCTAAATCTCACCGCTGTTATTAATGCTATTATCGTTAAAAAATGGTGTTAAAAAATGCGTATCTTTAAACAAGGCGATCATCAGAATTGTCTAAAGATGTGGTTTGGGAAATGACAAGGCAAGTTGGCAAGACTTATTGCTCAAAATATTCTTATTCAGCCCTGTGTTTCTTTCAAAAAATGACTTGTCTAAATATGAAAATATTCAACAATAAACAAGGCAAGGGTCATAATTCAAAACAAACTAAGCAGTCAGAAAAACGAGGCAGGTTGGCAAGACTTCGCGATGACACTGAGGATTTTATTTGTGTCTATATTTAAAACATAGAATCGCTCTGCCTACACGGCTGACGAAAGACTTTTATGCAGAAATCTCTATTTCGTTGAAAACTGTGTACCATTTTGAACTTTTACCAGCTCTTCATCCATTACATACATACACTGATCAGGCAGAACATTATGACATTAGAACATTAAGACTGGTAAAGTGAATAACACTGATTATCTTTTCATCATGACACCTGTTAGTGAGTGAGATATATTAGACAGCAAGTGACCAGTTTATCCTTAATTAACTGATGTGTTAAAAGCAGGAAAAATGGGCGAGCGTAAGGATTTAAACGAGTTTGACATATTGTGATGTCTAGACGACTGGGTCAGAGCATCTCCAAAACTGCAGCTCTTGTGGGATGTTCCTGGTCTGCATCTATAAAAAGTGCTCCAGAACAGTGGTGAACCAGCGACAGGGTCGTAGACGGCCGAGGCTCCCTGATGCACATGTGGAGTGAAGGCTGGACCGTGTGGTCCGATCGAACAGACGAGCTCCTGTAGCTCAAACTGCTGAAGTGCTGTTAATGCTCGATGGCTCAGAAGTGTTTTGGCAGCAAAAGGGGGACCAACGCAATATTAAGCAGGTGGTCATAATGTTATGCCTGATTGGCGTATATATGGTGTAAACAGGAAGTGTACCCTGATGAGCATGCAGTTATTATTCAGGAAGTGTTGATCTTCACTGGTGGGAGCAGAGTAAAGTGAGAGTCAGGATGTTGCCCCAATGTAACGCATGCTAACACACCATTGATCCAGCATATATCTGTTTAGATGAATGGAGTCTACTAGCACCACAAACATGAACAGATCGCAAACATAAACCACGGCTCAGGAGTGCAACAGAAGAAAAGCAGAAACAAACTAGAGACTAAAAATGCCAAACAAAGGAAATGTAGCACCTTCAAACAATACAATCAACTAATAACCATTGCAGCATGAAACCAATTCACATCTACAAGCACAAATGTGTTAAGTTTGAGCAATTTCTCATACAGCAAGAGGGGGGGGGAGGGAGAAAGAAAAAACGACACCACCATAGATAAAGTTTCGATGTCATTATATCCAGCATATCCATTCTTCAAGATTGTGAACACGTTCTTTCAACAATGGTGCGGCCGAAGGAAACAAAACACCACACAGCTGGAGCACATGAACGATAAAAGACCATAAAACGAAGCCTAAAGCTTTGATGTACATGATGAGTACAAAAATATTAACCTTTTAGTGGAAAAAAAAATCTAACACGAGTATGGGGACTGTGCATTTTGTTCACACACGATTCTTCTTCTTCTTTCGGCTTCTCCCATTAGGGTTCGCCACAGCGGATCATCCGTCTCCACACCTCCCTGTCCTCTACATCTGCCTTTTTCAAACCAACTACCTGAATGTTTTCCCTCACCACATCCATAAACCTCCTCCTTAGCCTTCCTCTTTGCCTCCTTCCTGGTGTCTCCATCCTCAGCATTCTCCTACTGATATACCTCATGTCCCTCCTCTGCACATATCCAAACAATCTCACCTCCCTCACCTTGTCTCCAAAACGTCCTACATGCGCTGTCCCTCTAATAAACTCATTTTTAATCCTGTCCATCCTCGTCACTCCTAACGAAAACCTCAACATCTTCAGCACTGCTACCTCCTGCTCCACCTCCTGTCTTTTACTCAATGCCACTGTCTCTAAACCATACAACATTGCAGGTCTCACGACAGTCCTATAAACTTTCCCTTTTACTCTTGCAGATACTCTTCTATCACAAATCACTCCTGCTATCACTCTTCTCCACCCACTCCACCCTGTCTGCACTCTTTTCTTCACTTCTCTAACACACTCTCCATTACTTTGCACTGTTGACCCCAGATACCTGAACTCCTCCACCTTCTCCACCTCTTCTCCCTGCAACCGCACCACTCCACTGCTTTCCCTCTCATTCACACACAAGTACTCTGTCTTACTCCTACTGACTTTCAATCCCCTTCTCTCCAGCGTGTACCTCCACCTCTCCAGGCTCTTCTTAACCTGCTCCCTACTCTCATCACAAATCACAATATTATCCACAAACATCATAGTCCATGGAGACTTCTGTCTGACCTCGTCTGTCAACCTGTCCATCACCACTGCAAACAGGAAAAGGCTCAGAGCCGATACTTGATGCAGTCCCACATCCACCTTAAGTTCAATTAATTTCAATTCACTTTTATTTGTATAGAACATTTAACAATAAACAACGTTTACACACGATTAAACCCTGCAAATACATTTCACACGTTTTAGATTAAACATCATTAAGGTCTCCGTTAAAGGTGTACTGAGGTGATTCTCAAAAGACAAACCTGACATGACTTCCGTAAACAATACAGAAAGTATGTTTTTATGCCAGGTCATGACACTGACCTGCTTCTGACCTGCATAATGGAGAAAGAGACAGTAGATACGGATGTGCGACGCAAAAATACATAACGTGTTACAATGCTTTTAGACTTTTGAACAATATGAAGGTCCAGAGGTAAATAAGATACAAGACAGACAGGTCAGAATTCAGACAGTCAGATCTGGCAGACGGACAAACAGGTACATAGACAGACAGGCATACAGATTAATAGATAGTCATGCAGGTAAAGAGATCTATAGAAAGACATGCAGACAGACAAATGTAAACACAGACATGAAGCAGCCTGAGCAGATGTGCATGCAGACACATGAATTGATAGACATGCAGCCAGACAGCTGTACAGACAGCTATGCAGACGAAGACATATGAAGACAGACTGCGATACAGACAGATCGATCAATCATCCAACGATCAGAAAACGTCTACAGTCAAACAATCAGCAGAAACAGACAGAACACTGTATGGTCAGCCAGACAAATAGACTAAAGGGATGTAAATAAATTTAATAAAAATTATTCATGAATTATTGTAAAATTCAGTTACATAATCTGAATACGTGAGCAGAGTGTGATGTATACAGTATTAAACGCTACACACTTTGAAGAGAGGAACACTGGAAGCACTAATGTGTGTCCTGTAAATTTCACAACACCACCCTCTAGTGACACTCTACAGTAGTGACCAAAAAAGACTAATCAGCTCTCTGTTCCCCGTAGCTAAGAGAGAGAAAGAGAGAGAGAGCGCGAGAGAGAGAGCGCGAGAGAGAGAGCGTGTGTGGGCGCGCATGTGTCTGTTTACCTCGGTATCACATTGCACTTCCTGTTTACACACACTACCTCCAAAACCTTGAACGGACAAAAGGCGAGGATAAACACCAGGTTAAGAAATCACTGAATGAGCTTCAAGTGGGTGCAAAGAAGCAGCGCAAGGCCACAGCAGCACTTACACACTCGGCTAGACGCTTGTTGATGATAAAATATTCTTTACCCCTCTCTCTTTCTCTCTCTCTCTCTCTGTCTCTCTCTTTAAAAATTCATCAATGACAGCACCTCCGCCCATGCTATCTGTTTACACTTAATTCAGCAAATTGTGACGTGCCATGCATTATTCAGGCCACCTTCAACTCCACACACATGAGGTGTAAAGAAGTGCAACATGTATGGCGTGTGAATGAAGAACTTACGATTCCAGCGTCAGGCCACGGTGAGAGCCTCACTGCTCAACCCTCAGACCTGCAAGCAAGACAAGGACAAAGATTTGTTAGAGGTCAGAGATCAGACGCTTTGAGACGAAAACCTGCACACTCTGAAGAGAGAAGGTGCAGGAAGGACAGGAAGTCATCATAAACATGTCTAGTTTCACATCCTGTTTAGGTGCAAAATGACACGAAGCTCAAAAGCTTCATAAATCCGTAAATAGAGAGTCGGCTTTTACAGGGCCACACCCACGCCGTGCTGATGGAGCTGGTCATGTGTTTATGATTAGTGATGCGAGTGTGTGCTTTAGGGCACGTTGATGCAGGGACGTGTGTGAAGCTTGCAGGTAAGAAGGTGTGTGTGTGTGTGTGTGTGAGTGAGAGAGAGAGAGAGAGATGTTCTGACGTCAGCTCCGGAGCAGATGCTAATATTTATACAACAGAGAGGATGAGTGTGAGAGAGAGAGAAACAAGACAGAGTGCGCAACATGAGAAATTATACCAGAGGCGTCTTGTCAGGGAAAGGAGAAATTGACAGAAAGACTCCAAATGGCAGAGTAAGACAGAAAAATGAGATGGATGGAACAAGAGAGATCATCATGACAGAGTGAGAAAGAGAGACAGAGAGTATAAGCTGGAAAAGAAAGAGAAAAAGACTAAAAATAATGAAAGACTGAGTCAAACACTACATGAAACATTGAGAGGAAAAGAGAATAGAAAAAAAAGAACAGACAAAACAAGACAGAAACAGACACACAGACAGGATAGAAATCAATAAAAATCCAAAGAGAGACAGTGAGTGAGAGAAAAATATTATAAATTATATATATATATATATATATATATATATATATATATATATATATATATATATATATATATATAAAAAACACGCAGTCAGACCAAGATAGAAAAGGACACAAAGGAAGAGACAAGCACAGAAATCAAAAGAAAGGCAGGAAGAGACTGAGTAAGTGTGTGTGTGTGTGTGAGAGAGAGAGAGAGAGAGAGAAAGTGCAACAAGAGAGGGATTAAATTAAAGAAGAGTCTCGTCAGAGAGAATCGGACAGAAAAAGAAAGAAGAGGAGATGGACAGAACAAGAGAGACTAATGAACAAGATAACGTGGAAAGACTCAAAGAAAGAAAGGAAAACAAGGAGGAAAAAGAGAATGTAAAAAAAAAAAATTGATAAAGGTTGGACTGCATCAAGGACCGGCTCTAAGCCCTTTCCTGTTTGCAGTGGTGATGGTTAATAGACGAGGTCAGACAGGAGTCTTAATGGACTATGATGTTTGCGGATGATATTGTGATTTGAGGTGAGAGTAGGGAGCAGGTTGAGAAGGGCCAGGAGGAAAAGAAGGAGATAGACAGAACAAGAGAGACATGACTGACATTATGACCAATATAAAAGAAAGTTAACAAAAACAGAGAAACATCAAGAGAGGAAAAGAGGGGGTAAAAAAAATAAATAACACTGGTGACCAGATAAAACAAGAGAAAGACAGAAAAGGACAAAGAGAGAGAAAAGAAATAGAGGAAGATAAACAGAACCAGGAAGACGGATGATCATGACTATGTAAGAGAAGACAGATCAACTCAATGAGAGACAGGAAAACAAAGTAAAATACACACACAGAGAGAGAGAGAGAGAGAGAGAGAGAGAGAGAGAGAGAGAGAGAGAGAGAGAGAGAGTCAAAAACAGAAAAATTTAAGGGGAAAAAAAGAGAAAATGGAGACGAGACAGTAAGCCAGGAGGAAATCAAAACAAAAGAAAGAGAGAAGAGAGAGACAAAGAGGAGTTAGAGAAAGGGTAAACTGTTTAGCAACAATGAGCTCGCAGCAACACACACACACACACACACACACACACACACACACACACACACACACCCCCCCTCTCTGGCATGACCCTAGAAGTCACAGCTGTCAGTGAGTGAGACAGAAATAAGAACACATGCTTTGCAGGAAGACTCTCGAGGAACTCGGACCACAAAACAAGTTACATCACTTTTTTTTTCTCAGCAAAAAGATTCTGACTTGCACAACCAGGAAACTGTTTCTGAGAATGCATGTACACACACACAGGGAAAATCTGCATGTGTGTCTATGTAAAAAAAAAAAAAAAAAAAAAAAAATTCTAAAATGAAAGGACATTCAGGCTGCACACCTGTAACACGGAGCCTCACAGAGCGTAACCACATGGCAGAGGCAAAATTCTCAAACAAACGCACATTCGCGTTCCGCAAACACTCGTATCTTGTAAAAAAAACATTCGCACTGATGCTACGCGTCCCTTCATCATTACGAGGTCTTTCCTCTACGATGGGCTCGTGGCACTGCATTCATACTTCTTTATTAAAAATAAAACATGAAATAACTATGATTGAAAAACTGATTTCTTTTTCTCTAAACGGAAAATATTTAGAATCTGCCTCATTTATAGTTTCTTACCATCTTATTATTTCACATTGAGCTATTTGGGTTCTGTGAGAATCGAACAACCTGGATGTAGAATACCTGATCAGATCAGCACAGAATCCAAAAGTGGCTTTATCAAGCAGTTCTAATGGATCACGACGTGCTTTTCAATAATGACAAATCGACTGATAGCAAAGGGGACGTCCTTTTCTTACATCCTTTTCTTACATCCTTTTCTTACGTTATGCCGTGCACTCGCTGCAGAACAACTCTGTCCTGGCCTACACACCACACCCCCCAATGCTCTTTTGCCTTTTACCTTTTGTATACGTTGTTCTAGTTTGTATCAACTCCAACCACTCCATGTCCAAAGGTTTAATACCTGGTCAAACACAAATTTTGCTTTGCCTAAGAATCACTGCACACCTTTTTTTTTGGGGTTTTTTTTGTTTTTTTTTACAAACTTTTACAGTTGTTTTAAAAGCTCTGACACTGGAGACTCCTTCTATTAAACGGTTTTGTACAGAACTCCTGATTAGTTTCGGATTGGGAACATTAATTGGCAGTTGGCCAATTACTCGGGAGGTGGGAACTCTGGGTTACTGATGGAAGGTCGGGGTTTAAATCCTGGTATCCAATCGTTTGTAAGCGGATACTGGACCAAAAAAAAAAAAAAAGCCACCATGTAAAATAAAGCTGAAATTTATACACCAAAAAAAAAAAAAAAAACAATCATGACATGCTAAATGAAATAATATATTCATTCATACAGTGGTCACCCAGAACTCGTGGGGGGTTACGTTCTAAGACCCCCCCAGGACAAGACGAGTTCCGAAAATCTGCAACTTTTAAAAATGTGAAGTAATAGACATATATGCTTTGTCTATCACACGTAAAAATACAATAATGTGTTTTAAAATGTATGAAATTTGTTAGTGAAAACATAGTTATGTTATTCCTTAGTTCCATAGTTTAAAATGTAACGTTCCTGAACATTCAGTCCCGCGGCGGATTCCCTTGAATTTAAACATAATCCGCAACTTGCTGTTAGTGTGAGAACCCGTAGATTTTTCTAACCGCAAATTATCAGGGGTTGACTGTATAGCGCTCTCTCGAACAGCACGCAGCATCGGTGAATTAATTACAGCAAACCGGAAGAGGGAAAAACGATCTGGATTTTTGCCGATAATTCCAGCAATCAACTGGTCGACCAGCACTGTAAAGTACAGGTCACAAGTATAAAGCCCCTTCACTTTTCCTTCGTTTTCTCACTATAGAAATGATAAGTGTGAACATAAACCCAGCCTCCACACCATTCAGATGCTGGGATTCAGTGGCACTGCAGTATCAAGTGGTTTAGCGCAACTTGATACGTTATAACATAGTGAACAGACGGCTCCGAATATGGAACCTTGACCCAGAAACATGTACATTTAAGTAATAAAACAAGACTAGCGAGAAAAAAAAAGGCAGAAAAACTAAAGTATGATTGTGAGAACGAGACCTTGAAGAACGGCAACAGCCGTTAAGCAAACAAGATCGAACTCTCGACTTTTTGTCTCTTTGGCTGGACTGCAAGCGCTGCAGCACATCTGATCCTGCTTTACTCTCTAGACACGTTTACACCTCTCCTTCTCCCCCACTGTCTGAGTGCTTCCAGATGTTTCTGTTTGTGTGCAAAGTCTGCATCTTGCCCCGAGTTGTATCGGAGAGCGTGGAAACACGCTTTCCTGTGCAGAAACATCTTACTGACGATTGAAAGAGAACAGATGAAGAGATCGCGCTGCATCAGACGTCCCGGATCGGGACCTCGAACTACAAACATTTATTTTTACAAACATCCAGAAGCTGCCTGTTTGTGCCTTTAGGGGTGTGTTCGTATACGCAGTGTTTAGTCTGGTGCATTTTGCCTGCTGGTGTGTTACACAAAATTGTTTATATAACCATCTCGTTATCGATTTCTCCTGCTGCAGGAGGCATTTAGAAAACATCATTTTATTACAGTGACCTTATCGGGAAACAGCTGCTGTGTTCAAACAGATTATAGTGCGAACTTGTATGCAAAAACGCCTTTATTTCCAAGCGTCGTCCACCCAATATTCTCCACTGATATTAGCAGTAGTATGGATTAACTCTAAAGGACAGGAAGTGAATAAGCAAATACTGTTGCATCAGCTGCTGAATGATGCCCAGTGGTGGTTTAGCCTGCAATGACTGCAATGAGGAATACAACTTTGTTCTACTCAGACTTCCTTCTTTTTGTATTCCTTCATTCACTTTGAGTTTTAAGACAGATCTGACCGGTCACAGATCCGACCTCAACCCTACTGAAACCCTTCGGGATGAATCGGAACGCAGACTGTGGGTGAAAAACGTCACCCGCTAACTGCAGATAGGAACTGAAGGAAATGGGGAATTGAAACTCAGGACTACATGCATCAGTCACACTGGTTATATAGCAGAAATGATGCCTGACTTCTATGAGATTATGATCTCCAAAGGTAAATAAGTGGCACAGGAAGATCGCTGACCTACTAATGGATGACGTTTTCACCCACGTGCAAGATAGAGGAAAAAAAAAAAAAAACTCATAAGCTTAAGCACATATCTCAGTGGAAATATTAGTATATAATATATCGCCCGTGAGCACCGCGGAGATCAGCTGGTCTGCCGCATCCTGTGTGCATCAAACACTAACAGGTGAATCATTTGCTCGTATCTGAAAGGCCAAATGGCTGAATATTTTTCATCAGAGCACATCGCAGCTGTGTCCAAACAGAAATGAGGTGCAGGAGCAGGTGGGCGTATGATTACAAGCACCTCCATCTCTCCATGGGGTCTGTGAAAACATCACATCGCGACTGGGTTTCCCCCCCCCCCATATGGCAAAAGTCTGTAAACACTTGGCATGAGGAAGATTTTGTTTTCACCAGACGCTAAAGGAAAAGTCTGTGTGCTTATTTAGCTAAGTGGGAAAACATGACAGAAATGCAAAATGAACCGAATGCAATGATGGCCATATTAGCGGCATGATATTCTGGAGAACAGACATCCTGCCCACCTATGGGCTGTTGAAGCAGGCCAATCAGAAGACTGCGTGTAAACAGAAGTGAGTGGAGCTGTGGGAATAGGAAGACAGTCTGGTTAAAGAAAATGCAGGACTGTTGGAGCACTAGTGAGCAACAAACCACGAAAATGCGCAGAGAAATGCCGATTTCAGTCACGACAGAAAGCAATAAATTCTGAGGTTTGATCAATTTTCAAATTGGGTAGCGAGATCAAAAAGATTCTCCGGACTAGGATGCATTTATCCCCCGAATTTAAATTCTACGCTCACTTCAGTTCCTATCTGCAATTCAATTCAATTCATTTTTATTTCTATAGCACTTTTACCAATGAACATCGTCCCAAAGAATGTAATTTCGTTCCTTATAATTCCAAGTTTATCCCTTATGACTGAGTCTGTGGTGACTGTGGTAAGGAAAATCTCCCTGAGATGGTGTAAGAAAGAAACTCAGAGACAGCAGACTTAAAAGGAAACCTGTCCTCATCTGGGTGGCACTGAATGACCATTCGTTACAGTTCATCAATGTTAAGGTGTGCAGTGATCGGCGATTAAATGCAACTTGTGATCCTGAGCCATTGTAGTAGACTGTTATTAATTACAGTCCAAATCCATCCATCCAAATGACAGTTCGTGTTAGAAGAGAGAAAGAGGGAGAGAGAAAGTGAAAGTGTTGCGAGGTTCAATGTAGTTAACATGTAGGATATATTTGGAGGAGAAAAAAAATAAACACACACACACACACACACACGTGTGTGTGTGTGTGTGTGTGTGTGTGTGTGTGTGTGTGTGTATATATATATATATATATATATATATATATATATATATATATATATATATATATATATATATATATCAGAGGCGATTTCTTTAAGACTGCAAGGAAGCTCGGCTTCCTTATAATGTCACAAAATTAATGGTCAAATATGTACTATTGTATTAACATTTTATTGACTAAAAATGCGTTAGAAAACGTTCATCTCAAAGACGAGTTCGTTCAGAATCAGTTACATAGCAGGTCGGCTGACTCGATTTCCTTCTCATACATTCCCGCAGCGTCACAGTGCATTTCCTATTGAAGCCCAGCGTCCATTGACTTCAATGGGGCTGCTTTGAACGGTTTTTTTCAGCGCTTCGAAACTAGACGGTCATTGGATAAACGCTGCGATTATGTCCCGCCCACGGACGCTCAGCGTCTCTGGGGTGAATGGGAGTGGGCTGGCCCGGACTCCGAGCTTCTGCGTGATGATTGGAGGGTCTGTCGAAAGACTGCATCTCCTTTTGACTGACAGCGATTCTGTACTATAAGGAATCACTGAAGCTATTCGCGCTCAGTCCCATCGCGGATTTCTCAAGTTCAGTCGAAATAAAACTGCTGCAACCTATTTCTTTGATATTTGCTTGGCGAAATTGCTTGATTTTCATCATACATTTCACACAATTATACACCACATTCCTTGTTTCAGTTTTACAGAGTTTAATATTTTTTTTTTAGATCGTTCATTCATTCATTCATTCCTTCATTCATGGCCATCACTTTGATTCAGGAAAACTGAGGTCAGAACTTCAAGTCCTGTATTCAGATCAGGACTTGCAGGGTAACAGGGGAAAGCTGTGTGATTACTTGGTGTTCCTTAAAGACATGGAGTTGGACAGTGCAATGCCTCAGCTTTACAAACTGTTCTCATTAGTGGCAACAATTGAGCTACATCTGCAGGTGTAGAAAGGAGCTTCTCCTGTTTAAAGCGACTCAAGTCCTACACCGAAACACAATGGGCCAAGGCCGTTTAAGCAGCCTAGCTCTGCTGGCCATTGAGAGGACACTGGTCAAGTCACTTGAAAAGACTCCTAGTTGGTCCGACAGGGTCACAGACCATTTTCTTGAAAAGGAACGTAGGGCAGAATTTACTTTTAAATAAATAGACAATTTTATGATGTAGGCCGAAAATGAGCTTTCCCTCTCTGACAGACCAGTAGCCGCCACTGAGAGATTATATAATTATATATATATATATATATATATATATATATATATATATATATATATATATATATATATATATATATATATATATATATATATATATATATATATATTGAGAACACTTTCAGATACCCCCCAAGTTATTGGTGTTAATCTGGCACTGGGGCTAATATTCTTGATTATCTGTAAACCCCTATTTAACCTGCAGCCTAACTTTCAGTTTCACTGACTCTGCAAGATGGTGGGCCGTTCTAAAGTGACTGAAAGCCTCCGGCAGCAGGTTGTCCAGATGAAGGCCAAAGGGATGACCCTATCAGCCATAGCAAGACAAGTTGGTCGTTCCAAATCTGTGATTTCAAAAATATTGAATCTTTACATCATCACAAACTCATTCAAGTCCACCAAGAAGGCTGGTCGTCCACGGAAGACAAATACAAGAGAGGACAGGATACTGCAGAGGATCTCAACGGGCAATCGTTTCCACACTGCAGCTGGAATTGCTCACCAGTTCAGCGCTGAACAGGGTAAGGATCTGTCTCGTCATACAGTGTCTCAACGTTTAAGAGCATTTGGACTGAAAGCCCACTCTGCAGTGACCAAACCTCTCATTAGCAGAAAGAATCAAAAGGCTAGACTAAGCATGTTGTGTGGACAGAGGAGAACTGTTCCAAAGTTCACTTCAGTGATGAAAGCAAGTTTAATTTATTTGGGTCAGATGGAAAACATTATGTTCGGCGACAAACTGGAGAAAGACTAAACCCAAAGTGTGTAAAGAAGTCAGTGAAAAGTGGAGGAGGAAGTGTCATGGTTTGGGGCATGTTTTCTGCAGCAGGAGTTGGGCCTCTTATTACAGCTACATGGCAGAGTGAATGCAAATGTTTATCAGAACCTTCTTCAACAACATATGGTTCCTTCCCTGCATTCATCACCCAATCAGCCCGCAGTGTTCATGCAGGACAACGCTCCATGTCACACAGCAAAACGGGTAAAGCAGTTCCTTGAAACTGAAAATATTGAAATAATGACATGGCCTGCCCAGAGTCCTGAACCCACTACAGTCACCGAACTGTGGAGGAGACTGGAAGAAGAGTGGACCAAAATCACACCAGAGCAGTGTGAGAGACGAGTGCTGTCCTGTCGCCGCAGATGTGCTGAAGTCATTCAGAGCAGAGGCCTCTACACTTCCTACTAATTGCTGAGTGTTGTAACATTCAGAACATTTTGTTGTAATCTTTTTCCATGCTATAGACATTGTTGCTCTCTAATTTTGATCAGTGTGTTTTCTGCTAAATAATGATATTTTTTTTAAATGCCTTAGTTAATTTGTGGAAAAGGTGTTCTGGTAGCATGGTATAGACAGGACAAAAACTCCAACTGTTGAGCAGTAAAGATGACATTATTTCAGAATTGTTTAATTGTTTATAAATTGTTCTAAAATTTTGATCGCTACTGTATATGCGCACACACACACACACATACAAACTTTATGCGCTAGTCTGAATAAAAGTCAGGTGTGCTAAACAGAATTATAAACAAGACATCAATCCTGTATTAAAATAGTAAATATTGAAGTGCTTCTTTACTGGACAGTATTCTTTAATTGTGCTTTCAAAATACATTCCACGATCTTCAGCAGGCCCCATATTTAAACATCTCTAAACATACCACTGATCTCAGACCTGTACAAGTCTGTGTGTGTGTGTGTGTGTGTGTGTGTGTTAAAGAGAGACACTGCCAAGTCAAGGTTTGAATTACAGCCACCCAATCAGGAGATAAAGAATAGGCTCCAGTTACACAAAAAATATGTGGAACCAAATGAACAGGAGAAAACGAGGAAGAGGGGGAGGGGAGGGAGAGAGAGAGAGAGAGAGAGAGAGAGCACGATAGAGCGGTGCACAAGAAAAGGACAATACAGCACACTCCTCTCTTTGTGTCCTGGATTTCAGAGGCAAACACAGCAGGGGTATTAAACAGACACATCGTTATCAGATGGTTTGTCTTCAAGGAGCGTGTTAAAACACTGTGTGGTTCTTCTAGACAGGAAACACACACTCGTGCTGTGTGTAGTGAGTACTACAAAGAGATAGCAAGTGCAGACGGGAAAACCCTCCTTCACACGAGGGGGTGTTTGTATATGTAACAATGTCTGGAATATGTTCAGGTGTATATTCTGTTCGAAGACGATTCGGGGTGATTTAACCGATTTTGTTTGATTTGCTGACACGTGAAATGCAACTCCTGTCTGCGGTGTGGCCTTTCTGCAGTTATTTTTTATTATTTTTTTTTTTTTTACAATTTATTGATCCAAAATAAATGTTTACGTTTTTTTTTCCTAAATCTTTGTGTGACGTTCTGTACAGCATGGCTTTAAAATATTATGAGGAATCGTTTTACTAAATGTTTATCCACATCACCTTTCATTTCAACTTTAAAAAGATAAAAAGACATCGTCTGTTTCGTCCATCAATTGACAGCCCGTTTTGGTCGCTTTATCAGAAAGTTAACTCGGGGGACCATTAGGGGACCATTAGGGGTCATGGGCTTGTTATGGGTTCGTCTTTATAAACGATCCATGGGCTCCAAAAAAATCGTTTAAATGTGTGTATATGAATATTCAAAACAAAAACGCACTCACACACAGAATAAGTCGCTGTCACTTGTGGGTGTGGCCTAAATGCAGTGTGTTCAAGTAGCAAACATAGCACAAATCTAGCACACAGCGTACGAGCAAATGTATGTGGACACTGTTCCGTCACACCCACATGTAAACCTTCCTTAAACTTATAGCACAAGCAGCACAGCAGGAGTACATTCTGAAGCGGGATCTTTGGCAAGCACATACGAGTGTGATGGTCCAGGGTCTACAAATGTTCTGTAGGGCCTACAAAACAAAATGTCCCACTCTCAACATTATAAAAATCTTATTAGCGAGTATGGGTCGTAAATGTGTCTCTGACTGGAAGGCGTATTGTAAGTCATGAAGAAAACGGCCTGTACTTATCCGCTTGAAAAGAGGTGTTGTTATTGCTCAGGGTCACTATCTGTCACGTGCGTCGTGCCCAAAAGCCAAGTTAAACGTTACTGGCAGTTTATAACTGAGGATCAGATGCTTGACTTCATGTTTCTGAGAGACTTTAACGAGTAGTAGTTTTTGGCAGTGTGGCGAGTCAGTTATTTCGAAAAAGTGGCCACAAATTCCAAGAAATATTCTCAGGGTATAAAAATTGTAATAGAGTTAATGAAGGGATGGGACATTTCCGGTAAATTTCTGGAAACTGAGAATGAGAACTACTTCTGGGAAATTTTGGAAATTTTCAAAGTAGGAAACTTACCAGGAATTTACAGGAATTGGAACTGCACAAACATTGACCAAACAAAATGTATGTTTGGTCCGAAGCTGACATGCATGCAAACGAATATGGACTTCTATTTTTATTTGACATTTTTGACAGATTCAATTGTTAGTATAATTTCTCTGCACAAAAGCTTACACGCAGAACAAGGTAGTTTTAAACAAATCTATGCAATATTTATGTAATTTGCATGAACACTCGCCAAGATGGACAAGATTGTGACATTATTTTGTGTGCGGGATTCAAGAAGCGTGTTATGTATTGAAAGAATGAACAGTGCATGTAGGGGGCGTGGCCTCAGTGGCCATGCAGAAAGTGTGCTGTGTGCATGTGACTGATGAAAGTGCAGGGTAGAAATTTAACTGAAATTGCATTAAAGTTATCCTGCAAGATTTTTTTCAACTACATTTAAGTTCGCTGTTACGGGCTAACCTGCAACTTCGCAGAAAAATTGTTAGCACTAATTCCCATCGAAAGTTCCACGTCTTGCAAATTTCAGAACATTTGCACCCCTAATCTGGAACTGTGTGTGTCTCCTTAGAGATCAACAAACAAAATAAATGAAACAAAACACATACATGCCTATATAGTAATTACCATAAATCTAAGACTAACCAGGTCAACCACTAGCAATATATGTACATTGTGTGTGCGCACGTGTGTGTGTGAGAAGAGAGAGTCAGTGTGTCTTTCCTCCTCGGCGCCCGTCTCTGTCTAGAACTCCTAAAATAAACTAGCGATACTCAAACTTCTCATACACTCTTCTCTCTTTCTCTATCGGGAGAACAGGAGTCTCTTTGAGTGCGGCGGGAAAAGGTAAGACGGGGCTTTCTGAAATGTCTGAAGGACACACACTGGCCTTCATTGTCAAGATCGATCCACAACGGGAAGAGAGAAGTGTGGGAACGCTCGAGTATCTCTGCTCCGCACAGCCACGGCAGACGCCTTGTCGGCGAACGCTCCGAAAGCTCGGCAGGTCGTTCATATGCAGCCAGTGGCGTTGTAGGTGTGTGCGGTTAGGAAATTCCGTGTTTTCAGACATCTTGTGGAAACGAGCCGAAGAAAAGTCGACACTATAAATGATGATGCAGGATGCAGTTTTTTGGACTTTGTTTTTTTTTTACCGAGCTCACCTAATAGACAACATTTCTTATTGATACCATAAAGTCAGAACCTGATAAATTAAACATCATGATGGTGCACTTTCATCTGCTTGACTGAAAAGCAGATGAAAGCGCCGTTTTTAAATTTCTCTGAATTGGTGTTGACGTAGCCCGATACACAACATGCTCTCTGAAAGCAGCTCCAGTCAGTTTTGTTCGTTGTTAAGAGACAATGTGTTTGCATGGCGTCTGGGAAACCTGGTCAGACGCAAACGTGAAGCCTCGAAGCAAATAAAAAGGGATTGTGCCAAACCATAAACCGTTCATCCAAATGTCTCTCTTGGGTTTCTGCTTCTCCAAAAGTAGTATTGCAATTCAAGTCTTTTAGTGCCAAAGAAAAAAAATCATAATAAAAAAGGTAGTGCCATGTATACACTGGGTTTTACGATAATCACTGATTACTTTCTAATATTAAATCCAAATCATTCCCATTCTACATTTAGTCTCCATTTGCTGTTATAATAACCTTCACTCTTCTAGGAAGATGTTTCATTAGCTTTTCGAGTGTGCTTGTGAAGAGTTGTACACATTCAACCAAACGGGCGTTAGTACTGGTACTGTCAGGTACTGATGTAGGAGAGGGGAGGTGGCCTGGAGTGCAGTCAGTGTTCACATTCATCCAAAAGGTGTTCAGTAGAGTTGAGATCAGGGCTCTAAAGCAGGCCATTTAAGATCTTCCACTCCGACTCTTAAAGCATATCTATATAAAGTTCGCTTTGTGCACAGGGGCTTCGTCATGCTGAAACAGGTTTGGGACTCCAAGTTCAAGTAAAGGGAAAAGTTAATGCTTTCGTATCTAAAGACTTGCAGTACAATTATGTGGCATTTGAAGAAATATATAGCGAGAGATTACTGAAGTGAGTTGGAAATAAAGAGAGCCGTCGTTAAAAAGCTCAAAACATTTGTGCGAGATTCGTGTCAATTTATTTGTCTATTATGCCAAAAATGACCCAAAAACCAAAATCACCAAATGCATGAAAGTCTGCATCAGTGATGAAATCGAATCAAACAATGTAATCTGCCTTTGGATTCATTTAGAAAGAGAACTGATATGACGCATTTAAACCAATATCCTATGGGTCTCTGTGCAGGAATCAGGTCCTTGGCGAAAAAGTGTGAAAATGCTCTTAAATATTAAATACAAAGAGAGAAAAAATAATAATAATAATTTGTGTATTGAATAGGAATAAACACAGACAAGGACAGTCTCTCTCTCACACACATACACACACAAATAGCCTTAGCTACCTGGACTAAAAAAAGACAATGGCTGACTGGCAGATGAGCCGCATTGTCATGCACACACACACACACACACAATCTCTCTGGAAACACTCGGGAGAGCAGCAGTGTTTATCTCCCACTCTGCAGATAGACTTTGATGTGCTGTAGGCAAGCGGAAACACAGCCACGTGGGGGGAGTCTTACACTCGTGTTCATACACACACACACACACAGCTGCCTGCCAGTATTGTCCCAAGACTCATTGCTCCCTGTCTGGATGAACATCATACATAAAAACCTCCTCATCCTTTTTTTCCCGAACACAATATTTTCTTTGTTTTGGCTCGACCGATCAACATTTCTCATATTTCACACACTGATATCCCGATGCTCAATCTTCCTTAAGGCACATGAATGCAGATTGTGGTGGAGAAATGATTAAAGCAAGCGAAGTTTCAAATTTAGCGCATGATCTATAAAAGCGAGAGAAAAGGTTTTATTTGGCACTTCCACGGAAATCGGGGCATCGGCGTCGTCTCTCTGAACACGAGCAGATAGACTTGTTTTACAGTCTTCAAGAAAAACGGTATATACTGATTTACTTATTCTATCATTCTCTACTGGGTAACAAAGTAACCTCACTGAACAAGTGCACGCTGTCTCTAGCTACGGCAAACGGCACGTGAGGACATCTAGAATCACCCTTTGGATGTTTCTACTACTTGAGTGGGGTCCACCTGTGGTAAATTCAGTTGATTGGACATGATTTGGAGAGGCATACACCTGTCCATATGAGGTCCCACAGTAAACAGTGCATGTCAGAGCACAAACTAAGCCATGAAGTAGTAGGAATTGTCTGTAGACCTCAGAGACAGGATTGATTTAGAGATTATTGAGGCCTGCGTGGAAGAGTGGCCAGACTCTTCAGTAAAAGGCACGACAGTCCAGCTGTAGTTTGCCAAAAGGTACTTGAAAGACTCTCAGACTAATGAAAAACAAAGATTAAACATTTGGGCTGAATAGCAAGCATCATGTCTGGAGGAAACCAGGCACCACTCATCACCTGGCCAATACCATCTCTATAGTGAACATGGTGGTGGCAGCATCGTGCTGTGAGGATATTTTTTGGCAGCAGGAACTGGAAGAAAAAAAAAATCAGGATTGAGGGAAAGATGAATGTAGCAATGTACAGAGATCGCCTTTATGAAAACCTGCTCTAGAGTGCTCTGGACCTCAGACTGGGGCGGCAGTTTATCTTCCAACAGGACAACGACCCTCAGCACACAGCTGAGATAACAAAGGAGTGACTCTGTGAATGTCCTTGAGTGACCCACCCAGAGCCCAGACTTGAACCTGACTGAACATCTCTGGAGAGATCTGAAAATAGCTGCACACTGACGCTCCCCATCCAACCTGATGGAGCTTAAGAGGTTCTACAAAGAAGAATGGAAGAAACTGCCCAGAAATGGGTGCGGCAAGATTTTAGCATGGAATTGATGCCAAATGTGCTTTAACAAAGTATTAAGCAAAGGCTGTGAATACTTCTGTATATTTTTTTCTTTTTAATTACATTTGCAATGATTTTAAACAAACTTCTTTCACGTTGTCATTATGGGATTTTGTTTGTAGAATTTTACAAAGAAGTAATTGAATCCATTTAGGAATGAGGCTGTAACATGAGTGAAAAGTGAACGGCTGTGAATACTTTCTGGATGCACTGTAGAATCAGTATTACATAACCTATATGTAATATGTTCTCTTAAATCTCAGAGACAACATTCAAGGTTCAAGCTCTCCAAACTGCACACATGCCAGCTCATCTCACACACACGATCGCAAAATCATCCACCGAAACATTAGTGTGTGTGGTGAATAGATAGAACACAAATATAAATGGACATAACATTCAAATAAAAACAAGCCCATTGTAATTTCGAGCATTCAAGAAAAAAAATTATATTGAAAAATCTATGTTTTCCTCAGTCTTCATAATTCCTAACATACAGACATTAAAATATATATAAGCCTGTCTTTCATAATGGACCTTCCTGTAGTGAAGGACACAGAAAGGTCGCAGAGAGAAAGACGTTACCGTGGAAACGACCCTCCGCTGGGGGCCCTTCATGGAAGAGAAAAGCAACGTAGTCACAGTCAACTACAACTGGATCACTGGTATAACTACAGCTCTGCATTCAATACATGCTCACTATATAAGGTATAACCACAGCTCTGCACTGTACACATGCTCACTACATAGGGTACTACAGCTCACTACATAGGGTATAATTACAGCTCTGCACTGTACACATGCTCACTACATAGGGTATAATTACAGCTCTGCACTGTACACATGCTCACTACATAGGGTATAATTACAGCTCTGCACTGTACACATGCTCACTACATAGGGTACTACAGCTCACTACAGCTCTTACATGTATTCAGTAACATATTTAATCAAATCTTTTTTTATTATTTATTCATTATAAAAATGACATCACATTGTAATAAATGAGCACATTCAAAATATTTAACACTTAAACAACCATTAGAAATCACATGACTGTCATCGCTCACCTTTTCATTATCTCCGTCTACTTTTCCCCCCTGAACTGACTTTACTCTTCCTTTTTTCTTCACACCTCTCTTTCTCTCCTAATCTATTCCCATTCTCCCGATCTCTCCCTCTCTGCCCTTCTCAGGAAGCAGGACGTGCCTCTTTCCTGTTCCAGAAATCTGCGCTGTGATGTGAAACGCTGGTAAAGGCTCAGAAAAAACTTAAATTCTCAATGAAACTTTTTCTTATTTTAAGAAATTGAAATGTGTTCACTCATCAAACTTCAGGAGACAAAAGTCTGGGCCCTAAAGGGGAAGGGTACTTTGGGTCAGACGGTGTGTGTGTGTGTGTGTGTGTGTGTGTGTGTGTGTGTGTGTGTGTGAGAGAGAGAGAGAGAGACAGAATGGGGGGCAGCAAGTCCTCAACGAATGACCAAAAAAAAAAAAAAAAAAAAAAGGACAATACAGAGGGTTTTCCCTTTCACACCCTCTTGCTTAACCATTCAAAACCAACCACACACACACAAACGAGAAAACACTCGAAAGAGACAGAAAGAAATAAAGACAAAGTGACAGAGAAAGCGTGAAACCGTCCCAGAAAAATTCAGCGCCAAGCAATACCGCAATACTTTATTATATTTGCGTTGCAGTGTCCCATTCTAAGAAGCATTTGGTTATAGGAAGCTTTAATGACAGAAAATAAAACGAATTATTTCGTCCTCCCACTGAAGGCTCTCATGATCACTCGAGCTGACCACAGCCTTCGAGACTAAAAATAAATAAAATGTTAAACCGCTCTGAACGCGTGCAATCGGACATGTATAAAGCTGAGGTTGCAGTCCTTTTTTTCCTTTATTTTATTTTATTTTTGAAAGAAACACAGGTTTGGATTAAAAAAAAAAGGTTTACTCTTACCAAAATAAATAAATAAATACAGAATACTTGGCAGAATTTTCTCTCTCTCTCTCTATTCCCCCACCACACACACACACCTGCAGATGAAGAGAGCGCAGGTGAAGGCAAACAGTATGTACGCTTTCATTTCTTTCATCTCAGCAGAATAAACACTTCTGGAAACAGCTGCTTCAAAACCGAGGAGTGGGGGGGGGGGAGGCTGTGATGCTCAGGTGTACCTTTAGACAACCAAAATAAACAGCGAGAAGTCAATACACACACACTTCTTTATTCACAGTGAGCTTTAACAACTTTTAGGTGACACTGTGAGGCCTCACGTTGTAAACTAATCATCCTACATTAAGCCCAATTCATTATTCATGCCACAGCGCACGCTGTGTATGGTAGTGTGTGTGGCTCCTCACCCTTCATGAACATGCGCTGCATGCGTGACTTTTCAAACCGGTGATAAATCGCATGATTTGGAAGCCAGTCATCCTTACGCACCCTGACGTTCTAAACTGGGAAATGAGCACGATGCATGATGAGGAGCATCATGCTTTTGGTCATAATGACATCATAGCTGGTTATTATTAGCCAGAAGAGGAACTACACCGATCAGACAGAGGGATGATATAATTCATAAAAATCATGCACATTCAGGATCCTGCATTATCTCAGTGCAGGATTGAAGGAACCTCTTAGGACGTGCGAAATGCCTCATTCTAGTAACCCATAAGCACATACAAACGTTCCGGTCCCTAAAACAAGCCGCAACGCTGTGTTGAGGACACGTGAACACACCAAATGCATGCGCGCGCTCCGCATGCACGACCTGTGCCACTTTTGTTCCGATTAACGACGTCCCTCCGGTCCTTACATCAGGTCTTAATCGCGAACGTGACCTGTTTTTGCGTCGTCGAAAAGAAAATTGTCTGGAATCTGTGAAGACGTCGTGCAGCTGCTGTGCTGCTTTCGGGTTTGAGAAAAAATCCCATTTCTGTGTACTGTTTATTTATATTTGATGTACTGTAATTTCCGGACTATTAAGCGCACCCAAATATAAGCCGCACCCACTGAATTTAACAAAGATTTTTATTTTGAAAATAAATGAGCCGCACCCGCCTATAAGCCGCAGGTGTCTACATTGAAACTAATTAACTTTACACAGGCTTTAATGAAAGACAGTGTCAGTTACACGGCTTGTATCTAAACAGTAGCCTACCAAGAAAGTCATTGTTCACTGTCTTCCTCCTTCCTTTCACAACAATTTCTCTCGAGAGTTTTTCTTTTGGCATCGTCGCGCGTTTAAAAATCACCATCGGTGAAGCTTTTCTCCCGATGCCGTGCAGCTCAGAACACAGGTGAAGTGTGTTTTTTCATGCCCGGTTGTTTTCAGCGTGACGAATGATTCACATTTCCTGTAGACAGTCCGAGTGAGCGGCAGGTCAAACGTCAGAGGAACCTCATCCATATTTATGATGTGGTGCGGCCCGATTCAGTGGGAGCGCATCTGATTTAATATAAAGAGTTTCATTGGTTCACCTGAACCTGTTCAACAATGTCATTGGTCTAATGTTATGGGGCTAAATTTTTTGGCATGAAGTTTGTGAAACCGGGAAAAACCCAGGAAAATCCATAAATTAGCCACTTCATTGTTTAAGCCGCAGGGTTCAAAGAGTGGGGAAAAAAGTAGCGGCTTATAGTCCGGAAAATACGGTAAATGTATGTAAATATGTTACAATAATATTAATGCACTTCTGGTTAGATGTTAACTGTATTCCGTGGCCTTGTACCGTAACGTGCAATTTCAAAGTCAAATCTAATCTAATTACTGGAAGGACAGAAACAAATGAGCTTGAATTTAGACGATGAGCTGTAGCACTTTTATATAAACCGTAGCTACTGTTACTTTCTGACTCTAGTCTGCTCTACCCTGAGAGGTCGCTACAAACCTCTGCACACCCAAATTCAAACTCGCAGAAAATCCTGGTCCCGCTGCAAACTGTATTGTGATTCCTTGTATACTCAAAATCAATAATTATTTGCACAGACACATTCGGCCGTGACAAGACTCTGAAAGGAAGAATCTGAAGGGGCAAATCTCATGATGTCCCAACGCGTTCCAATACAGTCGTCCATTTTTATAGTTACAATTTTTCTACCTTGCTTTTGGAAATCGTCTGCAGAAATCCGGGTGTAGATTCCAATCTCGCTTGAGAGCAGCGAGGAAACTCTCCTCGAGACGACGCGAGGGAGACGGAACGCGCAAAAGGAACCCAAGCTCAAAAAGGGAACTGGTGCTCTTTGGGGAAATCATTACTCTTCGGACTATAAAAAGCCCACAGAGTGTGTGAAAACCTCCCTGACTTTCTGGCAAGTTTAGCCGATTCGTTTAACCGCTTTTTCTTATCGTCGACGCAGCAGCCGGCATCTCAAAATCGAAACTCGCTGACCTTGAACACCTACAAAATCAAAATGCTACTTTTCCTTAGGGTTCAAGTAGATGCGAGTGTTTTTTCTTATTTTAAGACATTTTCGGAAAAAACCCATGCTCAGAAAAGTAATTGTGCACATGCGATTCAGTTCCAATTACATGTACGAGCAGAGCGCCAATCAAGTGATATGTGCGGCAGCACTCTTGCGTACCTGCACACGTGGCACAATGAGAACAGGACAGTGTTGACGATTACAGCTGCAGCTCTTGAAGACAAACCCAGTTTCTCAAAATCGGGATTATACACACTTCCACTTTGGGATCTGCATGAGACAAACCGCTGATTAGTGATGATTTATTTTGAACAAGTCGTCTCTTATATGAAGTGGAAGAACGATGGGAGTTTACCGCGACTCGGAAGAACGGGGGAGCTCATTATTTTGTCACGCGATTCCCATATACGCTATGCATTATGCGCTATATACCGTATTTTTCGGACTATAAGCCGCTACTTTTTTCCCCACGTTTTGAACCCCGCGTGTTAAACAACAAAGCTGCTAATTTATGATTTTTTTCCTGGGTTTTTCCCGGTTTCACAAACTACAAGCCAAAAAACTGAACCCCATAACATTAGACCAATAAAATTTCCGAACGGAAATGGGGAAAAAAAAAAAAAAAAAAAAAACACCTCACCTGTGTTCAGAGCTGCACGGCTTCGGGAGAAAAAACTTCCATCTGGTGATTTTTTTTTATGGTGGCTTATTTATGTTAAAAATAAAAATATTTGTAAAATTCAGTGGGTGCGGCTTATATATGGGTGCGCTTTATAGTCCGGAAATTACGGTACACATATCCTATGAATTATTGTTCTTGTAGGTAGGTGGATGTTGTTATGGGATCTGCATTATAAAAATCTTACATTTTATGTTTTTTGCTGATCAAAAGAACAAATGAACTAAATGTCTAAAAAAGTATTTTGATTGAGATTTAAAGAACCAACACACGTATAGGTCAAAGGCAAAAAAACAATTCCATTAAAATACAACACGATTCAAACACTGAAGCTGCAAATAATAAAAAAAATTCATTTACTTTTCTACTGAACTTCTCACAAGGTCATGTGATCACGCTCTATTTTTCTTCAGATAATGTGTAATATATGTTGGAGTATCACCAATATGCACTGTACGGGAGTGAATATGTAAGTAAAAAATAAAAGGAAAGAAGAACAAAATGCAATGACTAGTGGTGGACAGTAATTAAATAACTAATTCATTAATGTGTATATGTACTTTACTGGAGTATTTCCGTTTGCGGAAAGACAAATATCTTACTCAACTACAGTTGTTCCTTTTTATTGATGAGCGGATTAAAACTGAACTGATCAAGCACGCAGCAATCCACCAATCAGGGGAAAGCGTGCGCTCTGTTTTAAACTTGTGTCTGATTGGCACTTGGTGTATCTACTCACCACAAACATACAGTTCAGCATCAGTTCAACAACAAGAACATCATTTAGGGAAGAATAAATGATGAAAGAAACTCCTGACTCGAACTCGCCACAACACCCGTGGCCTTGTTTGCGTGATTTTCTTCAAGAAACCATGGACTGGTTGTGACGTTTAGAGTAACAGAGTTTGTTCACATAAACCGAGCTGATTAAGTAAAGAGTCTTGTGACAAAAATAATGATAGGAGCATTACAGCCATAATAAATAGGACTTTGAATATTTCAGTACAATTGAAGGCAAATACTTTTGTACTTTTACTCAAGTGATAGTTTAAAGGGACACTTTCTGTTACTCGAGTCATATTTTACTGAGTGTATCTACTTTAACTCGACTACATGGTTTGTGTACTTCATCCACAACTGTGTGCATTTGAAGCTTTGAACCCGGTGAGAGTTTCTCCAGCTCTCTAAGTGCCTGGGTTTCCTCCGAGTACACTGGTTTCCTCCTAGTGCCCATTAACAAGCAATGCTATATGACTGCGGTGTGTCCGATACTGGTGTACAGTATTCCCGGGATACAGCTCGGGATCTACTGGATGGTCCGGATCTACCTATTGAAAGTGACCGAGATGCTTTGAGGATGAGGGTGAATTCAGAAGCTCAGACTTGCACCAGCATGTTGCTTCACACACACACACACACACACACACACACACACACACACACCTCAGTTTAAAGTGTATGCACCAGCACTTGTTCAATAAAATAAAAAAAGCACTTAAACACTCAAGGAACAGTTACATGTCATGCTGAAAGAAAAGGCATAATGAAGCTAGCCGGCTAACACCATGGCAGCTAAGCTAAGCTAAAAGGCTACAAAGCATTAAAAGTGTCCCCTCTTGTGCCTCAAAGACTAAACAAAAAGTGGAATAAAGTTTTAAAAAAGTCCATGTTTATCATTATTCCTGACTTATAACTAATGATTCATCCACGTAATTAACACCAAGGCTTAACATCAGCTAGCCACTCTTAGCCTAAACACTAGCAAGAAAACATCAACCTCGGGTTTATTTGTTTTTATACAAATTTAACCCTGGGCACAAAATGCTAAGTTTTTGCAGGAAATTAGAGTTAAAAACACATTTCTAGGTGAGAAAACCATACAACCACTATTACCTCTTCCTTCTAAATAGCATTAGCTTCTAAGCTAACTGAGCTAGGTCTTTATTTATACGATTAAAATCAATAAGGGTAATAAAATTAACCTGCTATTTAACAAGGAAAAAAAACGTACACACAAATTTATTTTTGGTTTTCAGTGTGTAGTGTAGGAAAAGTGCATCTTGTGCTAGCTAGCCACATAGCCCTGTCCTTTATGAGCTATGAACGTTAGCATTGCTACCATAATGATGGAGAAGGCTAAAGGCTAGCTAACCCTGATGCTAAACGGCTACTTAGAGATCACCCTAGGGCACTCCAGTGCTAATGAAAGTCCATTTAATTTTATAGAAAGTGTAGGACACATATACAGGAAACAATCCCCGATATGGAATACAGCCCCGTCATGTGGGCTTTGGGAAAACTGGTAAGGAATCCAAGTGCTTTTTGGAGGACTATATGAGCACAACATGGGCATGAGAAGGTGTTATTTACAAAGTCAGCGCTTGTGAAGGATAATTAAAATATTGAATGTTTGTTTACCTTTAAATAACAAGGCGGAAAGGGGGGACACAAGGGCAGCGCGTGGTTCAGGAGATGGGGCTCCTTCCGGTGCACATACGCCGGTCTTCGGAAGAAAAAAAATTCCCCCCTCGGCGGGTCGTAGCCAAGGCAACACGCGTTCACGGGCTTGAAATGCTAGTAATAATCACCACCATGTAAGCTAGCACAGGAAATAAAAAAACCCGGTCCCGCTCACTCACGCACACCGCGGATCCTATTTATATCCATCCACAGAGGTGTGTACGGCAACACACATTCCACTCGGCTGAGAAGAGTACAAAAAATATATTATAATAATAATAATTCCGTTACGTGTTTAAAAAAAAAACCCGCCGTGAATTTAAAAAAATAATTAAAAAATAACTATAACATTATAATAATCCGTCGCAGGTCAACACCGAGCCGAACACGGGGACTCACACACATACACACTGAGCACAAAAACGCTTCTTTTCCACAGTCTCAGGATGATGACGTCGAAGAAACGCGACCACGCCCCCCCTTTTTTTTCCCCGCAAACGAAATTCTCCCACCGTTTTCACGCATGCGTGCCGACGGCGTCCTGAGCTTAGACATTGCGCATGCGCGAATGTTTAACGGCGTGATTAGTAGTAAATGATGCAAATTAGAAAATTTTCTAAAACACAAAAAAATAGCTTGATTCGTTTCTAATTTGCCTCCATAATTTACTTCTTATCACTTGTATTTTAACATGGACACCTTTAATCGTAGACAAAAAAAGTCCAGAATTTAGAAGTTTATTACTGGAAACAAACACAAATATACATAATACATACATAATACATACATAATACATACATAATTCATACATACATACATATACATACATATACATACATACATACATACATACATAACATACATACATATATACATATAAATATATATATATATATATATATATATATATATATATATATATATATATATATATATATATATATAAACACATACATATATACATACATACATATATATAAACACATACATGCATACATACATAAATACATATATACATACATAAATACATATATACATGCAAACATCAGAATCAGAAAGATTCTTTATTGCCAATTATGTTTTCACATACAAGGAATTTGTTTTGGTGACAGAAGATTTTATGAAAGATAAAAATAAATAAAAATAAAATAAGGTTTAAAAAAATGGATAAAAAAGCGGTATTGCACATTGTTTAATAAAAAAAAAAAAGTATTATTGCCCAGAAAAATACTAAAGTAAATAAAAAGAGTTATTGCATATATTTATTTTTTTATTAGCATTTAAATGTTCATAAGATTGCACAATTGCATACATACAGTACCAGGCCTAAGATTGGGCATCCCTTCTCCTTCAGTTGTTTTTCTTTATTTTTATTATTTTCAACATTGTACATTAAAACTGAAGACATCTAAACTCTGAAATAACATATGAAATTTTGTCATAAATAAAAACATCATAAATAACCCAGAAAAAACAGATATTCTGTGATTTTATGTCCTAGGAAAGGAAGCGGTCCCTCTTCTGCAGAGGATACGTTTATTAGAATTACCAGCCTCAGAAACCGCAGATTTACATTAATGCTTCTCTGAGTTCAAGTAGCAGATATATTTCAACATCTATTCCTCAGAAGAGAATGTATGTGTCAGGCCTTCAAGGAGGAAACCATTACTTCAGAAGAACAACAAAGCGTGGGCCAAAAAACACTAGGAATGAACTTTAGATTAATGGAAAATTGTCCTTTGGTCTGATGAGTACAAATTTGAGATGTTTGGTCTTTGTTAAACTTAGAGAATATGAACAGATGGTTCATGAACGTGTGGTTCTCTGTGAAGCATGGAGGGGTAGTGTAATAGTGTGGGGGTGCTTAGTTGTTGACACTGTTGGTCACCAAAATGTAGGACACACTTAACCAGCATGGCTATCTCAGCATTTTGCAACAACATTCCATTTCATCTGGTTTGCACATAGTGGGACCATAATTTGTTTTCCAACAGGACAATGACCCCAAACACACCTCCAGCTTATGTAAGTGCTGCATCAAATGACCTGGCCTCCACAGTCACTGGCTCTAAATCCAGTTGAGATGGTTTGGGATGAGTTAGACCTTGAAGTGAAGGAAAAGTAGCCAACAAGCACTCAGCACCCCTGGGAATTCCTCAAAGATTGTTGGAGAACCATTTCAGGTGACTACCTCAGGAGGCTGACTGAGAGAATGCCAAAATATTGTGCAAAGCTGTTATCAAAGCAAAATGACTTTTCAACTTTAAAAAATATAAAACATATTCTGTGCTATTACCATGTTTTTGTTTACTACATCATTCCATACGTGTTATTTCATAATTTGAATGTCTTCAGTATTAAAAAAATGTTGAAAATAATAAAAAATAAACATAAACAACGAAAGGTGTGTCCAATCTTTTGATGGGTACAGTACATATATAAGATAAGATATACCTTTATTTGTCCCACAGTGGGGAAATTTCTCACAAATGCTCACTTACAAATAATTTTTTTTTTTACAGCCCAGTGTGTAAACGTTTGCGTACTTGAAAATCTATGACCCTCAAGTAATGTATGTTTTGTAACTGAGATTTTAAAGAAAGGTTCCAAAAACATATTTGTTAGCAGTTTTTAAACACTGAGAAATGTTATTTTTCTACAGGGGTTCTGCATACTGGAACTCTCTCCTCATGCTAAGTTGCCACATTAAATACCTTAATCTGCACTGAAGCCCTAAAGAATGTCTGTGTGTCTGTGTGTGTGTGTGTGTGTGTGTGTGTGTGTGTGTGTGTGTGTGAGAGAGAGAGAGAGAGAGAGAGAGAGAGAGAGGGAAAGAGAGAGAGAAGTATGGCATTTAGCCTGGCAGTAGGCCATCTGCAGCTAAACAGGAGGTCTGTATATGAGATTAGAAAAAGCTTGGAATCTTAAAGAAACTGCAATGCACATGAACTCTGTACACTGAGAATGGGCTCCAATTCCTAATATGTAAAAACAAAGAAAAAAACAGAGGGAATCGTTTAGTCATACATATATATATATAGATTGGGGACGATTGTGGCACTGGGAAACAGGAAGCAGGAAGGTGACCGTGGCTATTAAAATAAACATCTTTAGCATTTGAGTTCACTTGAATTATTGTCAGCTGCAACACTTTAAAATCTCTCATGAAGAGATTTTAAGAGGTTGTTACAAATGTTCTAAACATTTTAAGCATAGAAATCCAGTCACGCTGCTTTGTCTTTGTATATCTGGCCCAGAGAGCTCTACTGGAGTAGTTCTGTGCTGATTAATGCAATG
Source organism: Silurus meridionalis (assembly GCF_014805685.1). Lineage (NCBI taxonomy): Eukaryota > Metazoa > Chordata > Actinopteri > Siluriformes > Siluridae > Silurus > Silurus meridionalis. The sequence goes on along the minus strand of NC_060911.1, from coordinate 9,985,616 downwards.
GTTAGCACCCAACAATAGCGAGAAAAAAACATCCCAGTCAATTAACAGTTAGCTGAACTCATTTGAACTATAATTTTATGCTGTATATTAAGCAATTTTGTTTGTTTTTTCACCAAATTGGAATTCCTACTATGATTTCTAATCAGATTAAGTGATTGACACTTTTTCACCAAGGGGACAGAAAGAGAAACAGATTGAACCGATTAAGTTTAGCTCTAAATGTGCATTATATTGGTCATTCCTCAGTAAAAAAAAAAAAAAAAAAAGTTGTAATATTTAAAGTGTAAAATTCTTTTCTCTGATATTTTATTTACAAGTGACATTATCTCCTCGAAATTCAATCCTGTTCAAGCAAATTCAATTTCTTCTTCAGCATGGGAAATATTTCCAGTTTAGTTGTTTCCTGAACATTGTTGACAGTACACATATGAGTTTTTCATAGTAGCTAGACAGAAATTATCACACGTGTAATTTGTGTATTTTGGTTCATATGGTAAAGATCTTGTACTTATTTCCTGAAATATCTCAGTTGTGAGTGTTAAACTAAAGCTCTGAAATTCCCTGGGTCATTGTTTGCGCTATGTGTGGTTTTAGTATGTCACAATTCTAGGGTTTGTTCCGGGTTTAGTGGATAAACCTCCACTTGTTTGGGCAAAAAATATCGAATTTGGGAGAATGTTTTACTGAAGACCTTTGTACTGAATGGAGTGCTCAATCTCTGACGTTAGTGATAAGACAAAAACAGATCATTTTTTCAGTTTTTGGTGATTATGTGAAGTCTCTTGTGTGTTTTAGGCAAAATAACTCAGTTTAGAGAGACTTAAAGTGAAGATCTGATGATTTCTCATTACTATTTTGGCTTATTTCTAGTTCAGAATAGGATAGTATGTCAAAATTCTGGTTAAGTGAAATATGGATCACTTTTTTGGATTTTTCAGTATTAAGGAATAGTGAAGACCTTGTTAATATGATAACTTTTCGGTCCCTGATGTTAGTGAGAAGGGAGCCACTGCTATTGCAGGCTGTATATGTTGGTATATGCTAGCTTCACATCAGCTCCATAGTTCATGGTATGATGGTTAGCCGTCTGGACTTTGAATCCAGTGAGCCAAGTTCAAAACTCGGTGGAACCTAAAGCTTTAACTTATTTTTTACCACTGAAGAAAGATTATATTCTACAATTTGGTCCACTTCTCTTAACCGTAGCATTCACATTGAGAGTAAGACTGAAAATCAAACTATACAGCTCACCTTTCGGTAGTAACGACGTAGTCTCCTTTAGATTTCCCTGACAGTGGGTTATAAGTCAGTAGATTAAGTAAGTGGACACTAAACTTCAATGGTGTTTTAGTTCCTTGGTGTAATAGGCTTTATTCACACCCAGGTGGAACATCTCTCTGCAGACAAACAGACAGCTGAGATGTTCACACTTGTCAAATGTGTCCCCAGTGACCACTTGGGATCAGATTTCACATTGGGACAGTATTAGAATAAGGATTCAAAGCTCTCTGGTTTAATCTTGGATTTTCAGTAGGGAAGAATAGTGAAGACCTTATTAATATTATAACTTATTAGTCTCTGACGTTAGTGAGGCAGGAGACACTGCTATAGCAGGCAGTATTCACTAGTTTCCTACTAGTGTCATGGTTCCATGGTGTAATGGTTAGCACTCTGGACTTTGAATCCAGCGATCCGAGTTCAAATCTCGGTGGAACCTGTTGACTGCTTTTTCTACCCTAGAAATATTTTTTTAAACAGATGATCATTCATGTATTGTTCACATATCTTTGGATTTTGTTATCTTTTATTATCACTGTATTTGTATAAAACTGCTTTTAGACAAATAAAAGCGCTATACAAATAAAAATGAATTAAATTGGATTTGATTGTTCAATTATAGTCAAGAGGGCCATATTTAACATATTCAAGGCCAGTTTTTTTTTTTTTATCTACCATCAACCTACTGAACTGAACACCACTGATACTTTACTGATTCCACTAACCATCATGCAGTTCTGCTCCACTCTGCACATTCTATATCATTCTGGACAATTATTCTCTATATAATTGTATTATTCTATTCAATCATTCTATCAATTTATTCTGCATATAATTCATTTTATATCCTAGACTATCCTCATATCTAAATATCATCTGGGTGTACATTATACATTTTTATATTCTACATTCTCTACACATATTGTACCTTACACACATTATATAACTTCTCTAAGTTTTTATCCACTCATAAAAAAAGGAAAAAACTCCTTTTGTAAAATGTAGTTGAGTAAAAATATGACTATGTAATGTTGTGAAGTTAAAAGTAAAAGTCTTCCCACATGGAAATACTTCAGTAAAGTACAAATACGTGATAAAACTACATTAATGAATTACATTCATTTCTTCACTGTCCACCCTGTAGAAACCCTGATCTTCATTAAAATACTTCTAAATTACGCATTAGGTCATAGTATAATATGAGACGCGGCTTAATGGAAGGTTATTGAGTGATTGATGTGATAAAAGCTGATGTAAATGCTTTGGAAATAATTAGCTTGATACAAGAACTAGAAAAAAAGAGAGAGAGAGAGAGAGAGAGAGAGATACAATATGTTGCTGTCAGTGTGGAATTATAAATCTTTTGTAATCATTACATTTGCAGAAGATAAAGTGTTCCCGAAAAGCCACTGCTAGCTTGTGTTCTTACCTTGAGTATAAACTCAAAGTAGCTATAATTAGCGTAATTATTTATAGCTAAATAAATGTTTCATCTTTTTGTAGATGTTAACCTACGGAGCATGCCTAATGAATGAGTGTTTATTGTTCTGTGTGTTTATCAGGACATGAATTGCAAATGAACCGCGTTTGTACTTCGTTTTAGAAATACAGAGCATCTACTGTATGTCCTATCATTTATCACAACATTGTGGAAGTGAAGAAGAGGATCTTGGCTGGAGATAACCTCCGTACAAAGTGCATCCTGCGATTTAAGCTCGGATTAATGAGGACTCAGTGCCAGGAAGACAGAAGTTTGGAAAGGGAAAATCAGACAAATGAAATCCATCTGGTGCCGGTTATCAGCACGTCACAGCAGGAAGTCTCTCAGCTAACTTCTCATAGCGAGCGCTAATCTGTTCCAGTGTTGGAGGTTGACAATGTGCATTTCTAGTTTAATATTCCCCTCCTTTTTTTGTTTTGGTATGGGGGAATTGATCGATTGTAAAAACACGATATAATTATCAGAGTATCATTATCAGAGCCTTATCCAAGCTACACTGGGTGTTTATTATGTTCTGTACTGAACTCTACTCTCTGTATGGAATAGTTCCAGCGTATCTTAAAAACAGTTTTTCCCATCCATCGTGCTCGCTGGGGTCCATCGAAGCTTTGCTCGTTGTCACGCTGAGCATGAACAGTTGTATTTCACAATAAACTAAACACTGGGTCGAGTGTGGAAGTAAAAAATAATAATGAGGAAATAGGGTGTCAATGTGACCTGATAAAACAAGAGTAAGACATTTTCAACATAACATTCGGCATAACATTATGATCACCTGCCTGATATTGTGTTGGTCCCCTTTTTGCTGCCAAAACAGTTCTGACCCGTCGAGCATTAACATCATAAAATTCTTCAGCAGTTTGAGCTACAGGATCTGTTTAATCAGGACCACACGGCCCAGCCTTTACTCCCCATGTGCGTCAATGAGCCTCGGCCGCACATGACCCTGTCGCCGGTTCACCACTGTTCCTTCCTTGGAGCACTTTTAATAGATACTGACCACTGCAGACCAGGAATATCCCGCAAGAGCTGCAGTTTTGGAGATGCTCTGACCCAGTCATCTAAACCTCACAATTTGGCTCTTGTCAAACCCCCATTTTTTTTTTGCTTCTAATACTTCAACTTTGTTTGACTCAAAATATTCCACTCACTTACAGGTGCCATGATGAAGAGATAATCAGTGTTCTTCACTTTAACCGTCATAATGTTATGCCTGATCAATGTATAATCAATCTATAATCCGTAACTAGACATAATTAACATAGTATATAGCATGCTACGTAGAACCTTTACTGCGGTTCGAATCTCACGTCCCCGGTTGATCACGGAATTGCATTTGCAACATAACTATTTTGTCTCAGCTTCTTTTTTGTCATCATAGGACACTTCAGCCAATAAACAAGCAGAGAAACCACGCATAGGCTACGCCACTACAGAACTATACACTGTACAGTACATGTACTCACTATACATGTGATAAAGTGTAATGTATTTCTACCAATTTATACAAAGATTTTCTCGCTATATTCTTGCAAATGTTTTCTGGGTGTGTGAGGATGATTTACAGCTTAAACAACAACAAAAATAAAAAATTTTATATTATTATGATGATTATTATTATTATAT
>NC_060911.1:9518711-9616211 GCF_014805685.1 Silurus meridionalis | reverse complement strand
TGTGCCGTATGTAGTTAAATGGAATAAACGAAGCGTTGAATTTTTGTAATCGAATTACACGAGTTACTCCAGGGAACGTTACAGCCCTCATCTATAGTTAAGTGTGCTACAAATAAAAATGTATTAAATTAAATTGTAGCGTTACAGTGCATTTCAATAAAGCGTTGTTGAATTTATGCAGATTGACTGTGTCTATTTGCCTTTGTTTTGTGTTTTTTATCTAAAACCTGAATGCAATCTAACAGAGTTGCTATTACGGTTTACACTTCATCAACCTGCTTCTTTTGAACCGAATCGAAAGTTTTAATTCTTTTAAGTTGCGTGTAGAAATTGCTCATGCGTCTATTCCAGCCATTACACTTGAGGATGCAGAATATTAATAGTTGTATGACATATTTAAGTGGGAAGATGGAAGTAACAAGGTGCAATGACAGTAGGCGTTTTCTTATTATACCTTATTATGAGATCATTAGACTTTGCTTTAGTATTAAACGAGGCTTCATCAAGGTTTTCTGAGTTTTTTGAGACATTTGTTTGTCAGCTTTATGTATTCAAATGTATCACGTGGTTGTAATTTGTACTTATACTGACACATGTTCTTCCTCATGTATGTATGTGTGTGTCTGTTCGCTAACATGATGTTAAAGACTCCAACTACAAAGAAGGTACAGCTGTTTTTAATGTAACATGGTCACTGGCTTTTGGTGTCATCTCACTCGGTTTGCTTTTCCATGGAATGGATCCACAACTCTCATTCGTTTTGAATCTCTTCTTCCTCTTTTTTTATTTTTTTATTTTTACTGTCCTTTTTTCGATTCACTCACATTGACTCTGTATTTTGTTTCATCGTTTATGTTCGGAGTCATGTTTTCATTGCAGCGGTGCACGCATCACCTTGTGCATCAGTGATGTTCGGGCAAAAATCATTTTCAATTTTAAGTACCAATGATGTTGCTATATTAGATAATAAATATTGTGATGCTGCAGATACACAGAGAAAGTCGAATACCTTCCTACTAGGGCTAAATATTGTACCTGAGCTGCTTCTTCATGTCAGAATGAATAATGTTGCTCACTCTTGTGTATTTTTCCTCTGAAATGTCTGTTCTTTTCCTTCCCTCTTTTCCCCGGCTCCTCACTTCCTCTTTCATGCTTGGGTTCGTCACTCGTGCCTTCCTTTTTTATTTTTATTTTTACTGTCCTTTTTCGATTCACTCACATTGACTCTGTATTTTGTTTCATCGTTTATGTTCGGAGTCATGTTTTCATTGCAGCGGTGCACGCATCACCTTGTGCATCAGTGATGTTCGGGCAAAAATCATTTTCAATTTTAAGTACCAATGATGTTGCTATATTAGATAATAAATATTGTGATGCTGCAGATACACAGAGAAAGTCGAATACCTTCCTACTAGGGCTAAATATTGTACCTGAGCTGCTTCTTCATGTCAGAATGAATAATGTTGCTCACTCTTGTGTATTTTTCCCTCTGAAATGTCTGTTCTTTTCCTTCCCCTCTTTTTCCCCGGCTCCTCACTTCCTCTTTCATGCTTGCGGGTTCGTCACTCGTGCCTTCCTTTTTTTATTTTTTATTTTTTTAAACTTGCACTGTCTCACCCATTTCTTTTTTTTTTTTCTCACACATCTCTCACACATTTGTTTTTTTTTGACTGCTCTTCACTTGTATTTTCTGTTTCTCACTTTTATCTTCCCTAATTTTTTAATTTCTTTCTTTCTTTCTCTGCTATTGCGTGCCTCTCTCTCTCTCTCTCTCTCTCTCTCTTTCTTTCTCGCTTTTCCCTCCAATCCTCCCCTTTCCCAATCCCCTTTCCCTATTCTTCCCACCGATGTCTCCTCCTCCAGGCCGTTGTGCGCCGTAGTACCAAGGTGAGCCTAAACACAGCAGCAGGGACTCGTGGGAAATGTCACTTTTACAATAATTCACAAGCACATGTGGTCACCTTTAGAACAGTTTGAACCTCACCAGTGCGGCTTATTACCACCTTGAGTGTACAAGCTAATATGCACTCTGTATTCATGTACAGTGGAATACTCCGGGACGTCTCTCCTACTCCAACTCCCTCCCCTCCCTCATAATGGTACGTCCGAAAGCCCCAAAGGTTCCCCATACGTCACCTAATGTGGTGGTAGAGCTCAGTCCTGGAGGTGCTACATATAGACATGCCTTTAAATGTCTAGAAAATTCACAATGATGGGAAAAAAAATTACTTGTACTCATGATTTCCCCATGACTGAGCTATGTTTTTTGTTGTTTTTTGGAATGTTGCACTGAGCAAAGTGGGTGGCTCTTAAATCTTATGCAAAGTCAATCTCTTCACATGGAACTGTTTTTGATTTTTGTTTGGTTTTTTTGCTGTTCTGGTGGCACTGTGGGATTTTATTTAAGCTTGTATTCAACACAGAGGAGGTCAAACTCATAGACAGGATTTAAGCTTCTGGTGCACTGTGGAGAAGATTTGAAATATAGTCTTTCTTTTTATTAAACTGTATAAATTACGATAAATAGTACAAATATGCATTTACTCCTTACTACTGCTTGTCCTTCCCACCTTCTCTGTTCTCCTCATCTGTCTTTTTTTTTTTTCTAAACAGACTGGTCGTCCCTCTGCCACTGTCTCAGATCTCTCTGGATCAGTCTTGGTGGAGAATGAACCTGCCACTCCTTCCCAGAGTGCACTCGGGGCTCCCATGATGCCACAGCCTAGCAGGGCTACTAGTGAGACCCCCAGCAGCACTGCTGTCTCTATTTCCAGCAAAGTAAGAATTGGTGTGAAAAAAAAGGCAAATGGCAAAGCGGACACACTCTCGCACAGAAAATAGCTTTTACGTTTGAATTAATACCTGATGGGTTAATTCATTTTCTCTCTGTCTTCATCTCAGGAGGAGGAGGCTCTGCGTGCTCAGGTGAAGGATCTCGAGGAGAAGTTGGAGACTCTGCGTTTGAAGCGGACGGAGGACAAAGCGAAGCTGAAGGAACTCGAGAAGCACAAGATCCAGCTGGAGCAGCTGCAGGAGTGGAAAATTAAAATACAGGAGCAGCAGAACGAGCTGCAGAAACAACTAAAAGAAGCCAAGAAGGTCTCTCACACACACACGCGCACACACATTCTACAGTGTAATTTCAGCCAATTTTCTGGACCTGCCCTATAATACAGGCTGATGTTAAGATGTAAAAACATGCAGGAAGCGCGTGAGGCTCAGGAATCTAAAGACCGCTACATGGAAGAGATGGCAGACACGGCAGACGCTATCGAGATGGCCACTCTGGATAAAGAAATGGCAGAGGAACGGGTCGAGTCTCTGCAGCAAGAAGTGGAGAGTCTGAAAGAGAAAGTGGAAGAGTTAACCATGGACCTGGAGATCCTTAAACATGAGATTGAAGAGAAAGGTGGGATGCACACATGCCATTGTTTAACACTGATAAGTGTAAATGCGACATGTCATCGGATTATTGTGTGAGACCTGACTCCATGAAGCACTCTAGGATGAATAAATTGGACAGAGCAGTTAGGTTTGACTTTTTTGTTATTATTATAATTTTTTTTTTTATATGCAGGTTCAGACGGCGCAGCTTCCAGTTATCAGGTGAAACAGCTGGAGGAGCAGAACGCACGACTTAAAGAGGCACTGGTCAGGTGAGCATTTTGCAGTGATTCAATAATGCCATTCATTAGCATTTGTTCCGATGGTGTTAAAAGCATATAACTTTTTTTATCTTATTGATTTATCATGTGTTTGGTATGAACGCTCAGCATCCCATCGTCTCGTCAAATCTTTATTTATTGATTTATTTCTTTTATTTTTATATCTCGCTTTTATATGGGATTTCATCATCCAAATTCTTCAGTTCGATTCCTATTTATTTCCTGCTGCATCTTTTGTGTCTACTATTAAACACAGAGTTCCAGATCACATTGTTCTGACAGCTTCTTGTTGGTTTTGTACCCAGGATGCGTGACCTGTCATCATCCGAGAAGCAGGAGCACGTGAAGTTGCAGAAGCAGATGGAGAAAAAGAACTCTGAGCTGGAGACTCTGAGAGTGCAGAAGGAGAATCTACAAGAAGAGATGAAGCAGGCCGAGGCCACCATCTATGAACTCAAAGAGCAGGTCTTGTGAATGAGCCTTTTACTACAGACACATCGATACACGTTTTGGTTTGATTTTATTTCCCACCCTTATGATTTTGCAGTTATTCCTACAGATATTAAATGCTTTCAATATTGTGCTTGCACACGGCTTTAATTATATGGTTGGGGAAACCTCAAACTTGTTCAAAAGCACTCAATTGATGTAAATTAAAGGTACAGTGTACTCTAGGTGGATGCTGCACTGGGAGCAGAAGAGATGGTGGAAACTTTGACTGAGAGAAATCTAGATCTGGAGGAGAAAGTGAGAGAGCTGAGAGAGACAGTCACCGATTTGGTGAGACACACTGCACAATCACAATCTCTCCAGCAAAAAGGTAGACGGAAAATTAATGAGTGTAAAGCATAATATGTACTAGTGGTGTAACGGTACACGTATCTATAAAGGGCCCCCTCACAGGCACATTAAACATAGACTGCAAGTTTGATTAGTCTAATCGGTGCACTCTGTTCCAGTGTGCGCATGTTCGTGTATCTATATATCTGCATGTTATTATTAATTAATTTCTGAATAAATAAGTATCTTGTGTGTTTGTTAAATGTAGATGCTAATGTTTGCAGAAAGTAAAGTAGAACATATATTTAAAAAAATAAATCTGAAATGTAAAGAACACACACATCTGTATTACCCAAATGGGGTCTGTAATTTTCGTTAAACTATTTAATTTGTGCTTATTTAATCGATATAATAGTGTAAAAGTGTAAACTGTTGTTTAGAAATGTTAATAATAATAAAACAAAATAAAATAATTTCTTCCCTCTATCAAAATTGAACCGAATCATGAATAAAAAACAGAGGTATGTACCGAATCGTGAATTGTGTACAGTTATATCCCTAATATGTACAATGCATATATAAATTAAATGCTGAAAAGCATATGACATTAAGAATCCATGTTCGTAGCATGTTCGATCATCCTCTGACTCATGGCATCTGGTCCATAGGAAGCAATCAATGAGATGAACGATGAGCTGCAGGAAAATGCGCGAGAGACCGAGCTGGAACTGCGCGAGCAGCTGGATCTGGCAGGAGCTCGAGTCCGAGAGGCCAACAAGAGAGTGGAAGCAGCCCAGGAGACTGTGGCTGATTATCAACAGACTATCAACAAATACAGGGAGCTTACCACTCACCTTCAGGTCAGACATGGGGAAGTCCCATAGAATCAGTAAATTAAGATTTCGGTAAAAGAATTTTAGTGCCGTTTGACTGTTCTATTGCTCTACTCTTAGCCATTTTCTTTTCTCATTAACAGGAAGTTAATAGAGAGTTGACCAATCAGCAGAGTGCCACAGCTGAGCAGCTCCAGCATCCTCCTACCGAGCTCTTCGACTTCAAAATCAAATTTGCGGAGACCAAAGCTTACGCCAAAGTACTGCTTCCTCTTTGGATCCAGCTCTGATCGTATACGTCATACATATCGTGTAAGTCACACAGTTTGTATATGTTCTTGTTTTGTAGGCTATTGAAATGGAGTTACGTAAGATGGAGGTGCAGCAGGCCAACAGGCAAGTGTCACTGCTCACATCGTTCATGCCTGACTCTTTCCTGAGGCACGGAGGAGATCACGACTGCATCCTCGTGTTGCTACTCATCCCCAGGCTCATCTGTAAGGTACAGCAGTGTTAGGAGTCTTAATTATGGACCACCATCAGGATTGCTGGAGTATTTAGCACAGGAATGTTCCTTCTATTTGTTGAAGTTAAACATCATTTCCTCTGTGCTTATGCAGGCAGAGCTGATCAGTAAACAGGCCCAGGAGAAGTTTGATCTAAATGAGAACATTACAGCGCGCAGTGGGCTACGTGGATCAGCAGGAGAGCAGCTGAGTTTTGCCTCAGGACTTGTGTATTCCCTCACAATGCTACAGGCCACACTGCACAAATATGAGCAGTATGTATTGCCTGCATTAAAAGCTTTTTTGCCACCTAAAAATAAATAAATCTAATACAGTTTCTCTCTGTTTCTATTCGGCTCTCAGGGCACTAAACCAGTGCAGTGTGGACGTGTTTCAGCGAATGGGAACCCTGCACTCTGAGATGAGTGTGCACGAGCGTTCTCTTGACTACCTCATTGAGCTACTGCATAAAGATCAGCTAGATGAAACTGTGCAAGTGGACCCTCTCACCAAGGCCATTAAATACTATCAGGTACATCCAAAGTGATTCAATGCTTACTGATATTAGATAATGTTTACACACAGAGGAGTTAAGGAAAAATAGTAATTCTGCACGTCCTGCCATAAACTAACTTGGAACTTTGATGTATTTTCTTGTTCAAGCAACTGTACAGTATTCACCTGGCTGACCAGACTGAAGACTGCACTGTGCAGCTGGCAGATCACATTAAGGTACATGCAGAGTAAATTTAATAATGGCACCTTTGGTAACACCTGTGAAGGAAAAAAAAAAAGAGCCAAGCTTTTTTTTTTTTTTTGCAACATTTTTATACCAGATAAATTACTTTCAGCAACATGTTTAACACCTGTATGATGTCATTCCAATACCTGTACACTATGTTTTAGCATAAACCTCTCGATTTAAAAAAGTGGGCTTTGGGTAACACATTTGTTTATATATAATTATTAATAGATGCACTATACTTTTGCTATTTAGAAAGTGACCAATAATTTGTGACCGATATTTTCTATGTAGATTGATTTCTCTTAGCTAAACTGTTTCTCAAGCGCGTTCTCTCAACACCACTGCTGCTACAGGAATATGAATTGCGGTATATAAACACTTCCTGTCCTGAGAGTCACATAGAATATAAAATAGCATGGCAGAGGTAAAGCTACATCTTCCTAGAGACAAAACAGGAAAAAAAAAACCATGGTTTTATTTCTTTTTTAAATGCACTACAAAGGTCTGTGTGTAAAAGGGCCAGAAGTCAGAAGGTACTTGAGTAAATGTATGATTTGTTGTCTGTCTGAACCAAAGAAATAACAGTGAAATATCTGTACCATGATAAATTGCATAGCATCATATTCTTTTCATTACATAGTATTGTGTTGAATCAAATCGAAATCGGATCGAGCTGCGTATCGTTGAATATGCATCAAAATGCGAATCGCATTGGCTTCAGTTATGAAAATGCACATCCCGAATACATTAGCTCCCCCAAATAGCAACTTTTAATGATACCTGCAGCGACACCTACAGTTAAAATGCACCTGTGGCAACACGTACATAACCATAACAATTGTTTCTGTGTCTCTCCCCACAGTTTATCCAGAGTGCTCTTGACTGTATGGGGGCAGAGCTGGGGCGCCTGCGTTCCTTCCTGCAACCTGGGCAAGAAGGTGCAGAGTTTGCATTATTGCTAAAGGACCTGGATACTTCCTGTGGAGACATTCGTCAGTTCTGTAAGAAAATACGCAGGAGGATGCCTGGAACTGATGCACCTGGGATACCTGCTGCACTCTCATACACTGTGCAGGTGTGTGTATGTGTGTGTGTACATATCCATGTCTATGTGCCTTGTATCTACAGACGTCGATGATTTTTGGATCTTTTTAATTAATCGGCTTCGGCGGAATGTGCTGCAAAGTAGGCTAATTATTAGTGCAGGTACGTTCTGTGCTTATGTGAGAGAACATAACTTTCCCATACCAGTAGGTGGCAGTAGTCTGTATTCGGCAATCAAACAGAGAAACCGGAAGAGCTAGAACTGGAAATTTCTAAAGCAAGCAGTGTTTACACCTGCCACGATCATTACTTAGTACTAGTAGCTTTTTTCAATTATGTCTTCTATGTTGCAAAAACAAGAGCAACAATAACATGTGTGTTCCAAAAAAGAAAATCCAAAAATTCATCATATATCAGTCATAGGCTACCCTGATTTTTGAACATCGCCATTGTTCAGATAAAAACCCATATCGGTCGACCTCTACTGTTATTTATAAAAATTCTTGTGCATATCTGTGTTTTTAGGTGGGTGAAGCCCTGGCGGAAATCAGGAAGCAGCTGGGTTGTGTAGTTGCTGTGCTTCAGGAGACCGCAGCAGCAGGAGCTCAACTCATCTCTACCCTCTCAGAACAGGAGGGGCTCGGTGCACACACACTCGAGGATAGAGTCTTTAAAGCAGTAGAACAGGTAAGCTCTTTTTTTATTAATGTAACGCTGAGTTGTGCATGTTAGTAACAAAGTGTGCACGCGTGTGTGTGCAGATTTATGGTTCTCTTGACCAGAATCCCCGCGAGTGCCTGCGCCAGTCATGCAGCGCTGTCATAGCAACCATGAACAAGATGGCTACTGCCATGCAAGAGGGAGAGTATGATTCTGAGAAACCGCCACGTGTGGTAAGATACACAGACGCACACAAAGTGCCCTGATAACTTTTGTACACCTTTGTGGTCACAAACATCAGAATCTTCAGCTACACTCTTGTTAGTTTGGTCCTATTATGACATCAAAAATCCTGCCCATAATCTTAATCTGTGCTGGTGTGTGTGTGTGTGTGTGTTACAGCCTCCCCCTGTAGAGGTGCGTTCTGCTGCTCTGAGAGCCGAGATCACAGATGCAGAAGGACTCGGCCTCAAACTGGAGGACAGAGATACAGTAATCAAGGAGCTTAAGAAGTCCCTTAAGATCAAGGTGCGACACGAAACCCTGATACAAGAAATTTTTTTGTACAGAATAGGGGTGTAACGGTAGAAATTCATGATTCAAGTATAATAATAATAATAACAACAACAACAACAAAAACACAGTGACAACACACAAAAGTGCGAGGTGGAGACAAACAAACTGGCGGTTTATCACTTAATGCGTTCCTGAGGAAACTCAGATTTTAACTATGTTCTGCACGTTAAAAGGGATTGCATTCGGTGCACATGTGCACATCTATTGTTTTAGAAAAACAATAGATGAAACCTGCTTGTTACCATGTTGATGCATTAAAATTTCTGTTACGTTACAATCCTGATTTTAAGTGAAAATGGCAGCTTCTCTTTTGAGCCTCTTAAAAGATTATTGCAAACTATGTGGCCTTCGGTTTATTATATTGTCTGATCCTCACCGTCTCTCTTTCAGGGAGAGGAGTTAAGTGAGGCTAATGTGCGCCTGAGTTTGCTGGAGAAGAAGTTGGACACGTCTACTAAAGATGCAGACGAACGAGTTGAGAAGATTCAGACCAAACTGGATGAGACGAACGCTGTGCTGAAGAAAAAGGAGAAGTAAGTTTTCTGTGTTGTGTGAGCATGTGCGTTTGTGGTTCTCTGTAAGAAACTACTTTTTCATCTGTTTGTGTGTGTTTCATTCATTGTGTGTGCACGCACATGCAGAGAGTTTGAGGAGACCATGGATGCACTGCAGGCTGATATTGACCAGCTAGAAGCAGAGAAGGCAGAGCTTAAACAGAGGCTCAACAACCAATCACGGTTGACCATTGAAGGGCTGCGTGGAACACCAGCTTCTGGCATCGCCTCTATTGTCACGGGAGGCACTACAGGTAACATGCTTACCATTAGGATAGATAATATAAGCAGGGTTAATATCTAAACCAACTAATGCCACCTCTAGTACTAAAATAGCATGTTGGTAAATGAAAAAGCAATGCTAAGGCCACTGTGACTAGCTACAAAATCTGATGACATTTTATGGGCTTAACAGTCTTTTATCAGGTTAAATGTATTTGATAAGGTGTATGTGTGCATGCTCACAGGAGGCGTCAGCACTGGTATACCAAGTGTATCAGGTAGTGTGCAAGTGGTGGATTCTCCTCTTCTGAAGCAGCAAATGGATGTTCAGAGGCTTGCGATCAAACACCTAAAGAATGAAAACTACAGACTGAAGGTGAGCAGCATATGGTCTAAATATAAGGAACTAAATATGTCTGGGAAATGTGTGTCAATGCTTTTTTTCATATGGTGAATGAATCAGATCATATATGAATCAGAAGAATTGTAAAGGAATCATTGTATTAGAGTCAAAGAACTCCAACTAGGGATCATCATAAACAGTTATAGATTTTCTTCTCATCTTCGAAAATTACAGAATCATACACTGACCAGGAATAACATTATAACATTATGACTAGTGATTGGATGACCCTGATTATCTCTTCATCATGGCACCTGTTGGTTGGTGGGATATATTAGGCAGCAAGTGAACATTTTGTCCTCAAAAGTGATGTTAGAAGCAGGAAAAATGGGCAAGCGTAAGGATTCGAGTTTGACGAGGGCAAAATTGTGACGTCTAGACGACTGGGTCAGAGCATCTCCAAAACTATTAAAAGTGCTCCAAGGAAGGAACAGTGGTGAACCGGTGACAGGGTCATGAGCGGCCAAGGTTTATTGATGCATGTAAGGAGTGAAGGCTGGTCCGTGTGGTCCGATCCAACAGACGAACTCCTGTAGCTCAAATTACTAAAGAAATAACTGTTGATGCTCGACGGGTCAGAAGTGTTTTACCAGTAAAAAGGGGGACCAACGCAATATTAGGCAGGTGGTCATAATGTTTTCCTGATCGATATAGAATCAGTGCAATAAACTCTTCACATTTACTTCAACATGGACTTTTGCTCCCAGGCAGAGAAGATGAAGTCCCAGCTGGCGTCCCTTCCTCCTCTGAAGGTGCCCAACATGGCCGGAGTGATGAAGGATGGTTTGCTGAGTGACGGCGTTTCCGGAACGCTGTACCGGAAAACAGACCTACTGATGAGCAACCTGCTGAAGATGAGTGCTGGCGTCAAAGTGGTTGACATCACAGGAAAAACACCTGGTGGGTGTGTGTGGGTGTGTGTGTCCACATATCCATCTAGCCACTTAAACACATTTTTAACTTCTACATATTTACTTGCACGTATTGTATTGTATTTTTTTTCCCTCAATCCGCAGTAAGTGCCAGTGCTCAGCTGTTAGAACAGACGGCTAGACTCCAGTCTCTGAGTGACGCCTTGGACAAACTAAAGGTCAGAGTCATAGACACACAAAAGGAACAATGCAGTTTTTTTGCATATATAAAATTCTCAATAATTGTATTAATTTGTCTTTTTTTATTCCTTCACTATCTCAGAATGAAGTATCCGAACATGTAGTAAACCAACAAGTGGGCGCTCGAGTTCGCTCCGACTTTGCCACGTTCCCTTCATTGACTTTTGTCAAGGTGACACTTTTCTTTCAACCCTCCTGATTCTGTGTTTGTGAGGTCATCAATAATGACAAAATACTCACTATAATCATACAGCAGGCATATGGATGTATAGAATTTAAATAAAAATGATCTAAACAATATGGACAAAAGTTTATGGACACCTGGCCATAAGATTGATAGGTACTTTTTGAAAAATTTTTTAGATGTTCCAGTAGGTTTTGCAGTGTACTCGTGGAGATTTGTGCTCATTCAGACACAAGGGTGTTAGTAAAGTCAGGTACTGACGTAGGTGAGGTGAGGAGAGGAGGTCTGGGGTGCAGTCAGTGTTCACATTCATCCCAAAGGTGTTCAATAGGGTTGAGGTCAAAGCTCTATAGCAGGAGATCTTCCACTCCAACCCATGTGAGCCATATCTTCATGGAGTTGTGGTAACAATAACAATCACATATGGCCGAAAAACAGGTGTTTTGATACTTTTGTCTATAACAGAAGGAGTGTAACAATACACAAAATTTTTGTCGATACGTACCCCGGTTTTTAAGTCACGACTCGGTTCAATTTCATTACAGTTGGGGGGAAGAAATGCAAAACACCAAATTTCTTGTTTTATTTTTTAATGAATGTTTATTATTATTAACATTTGTGAACATAAATGTATTTAATTTTTTAAAACAACTTTAAATAAAATACCTGCTTGGTTTAAATAAAAAAAAAAATTAAATATATAAAAATAAAATGGAATGAATCAAACTAACGCAATACATTTTTTTAAATTGTATTGATTAAATTGAGTATATTCATATCGCAAGAGACACGATTTGTACTGCGCATGTGCAAGATCTACAACTTCCTGTAATGCAATGTTTTACTACAGTAGCGATATGGAAATATACTCAATTTAATCAATACATTTTAAATAAAAATTTATTTGATTTATTTCATTTTTATACATTTTATTAGTGCGAGTGCGAGGTGGAGACTAAGCAAACGTGCGGTCCGCCTCACAATGTGTTTTTGAGAAACATTTTAACTATCACACGTTTCACACGTAATACAGGAATTGTATTTGGTACACATTTGCACTGAACTGGAAGTACGGTACTGTAACAAGTGTACCGTTACACCCCTACGATATAGAATGCATCTGTCTAGCCAAGCTTCTAGACATTTTGTGCTTTTTTTATATATATATATATATTATTTCTACATTTAATCTACAATCAACAATTAATTTTTTTTAAATATTTGTCTGATCCTGTCTTCCAGGCGGAGGGGGAGAAGAAGTGTGGTACCGTTCTGGTGGGTAAAGTGATGATCCCGTGCATTCGCGGTAAAGAACAAGCCCACTCTCTCGTCCTGACGCAGCCACAGCTTCAGCAAGTGCACCACCTCCTAATGACCTAAACGCTTCATTTCACCGAACCACCTCAGTCAGGAAAAGACTGCTCCACCTATCAGAGACACCCTTTCATAGCACTTCCTGTTTTCTCTCAGGAACTTCAGTCCAGGCTTTCAGATATTTTTTTTTTTCCCAAACCAAAGAGTATCAATTTCTGTTCAGTAGGTTCAGGTTATTCACTGTTAAAGGATATTCAGGCTCTGCTTGTAGAACCGTTTTCTACTCTTCTTTGTCATTATCTTTTGAACGACTTCATTCTGGAGAATTTGTATCTCAAAATAAAATGTCACATGGTATAGGCAAAAAAATAAAACACTACCACTATAATTATTGCTACTTCTTACTTCACTTCTGATGATTCTCGGGTGTCATTTTCTTGAATATAAAGTAGTTAGAGATTCTTATGCAATTTTTATTGTCCACAGCAATTACAAATACAATTTTACAAAGAAAGTTTCGAATAGATAAAACTATATCCGTAATAATAGATAGTAGTTCCTCTGTATTTGTACATTTGGATTTATGCAATTTTTGACTAAGCGGTTAATAAGCGTGCTCAATTAAGAATAGTATTCACAAGGGATTAACAAGAATATTTTTCACTTTTGATATCAATATGAGTGGAGTGCTACCTGGCTTGTCTTTTTCACTTTAATAATTACAAGCAGCCTGTTTGCCATAATTCTCTTTCATTCATTAAAAGTTCAAATAATTAAAATGAATAAATGCTGCCATTAGTCTAAGGTTAAAATTGGTGCATATTTGTGGGGGGTTTTTTTTTGTTGGTTTTTTTTTTTTACAATTAATGTATACAGAGGAGAGCATTAAACGCCTAGTTAAGATGATCACATAGAAATTCATTGCTTTACTTGCTATTCTCTTAAACACAAAAGGACCAAATTAATACCAGTCTGTATCGCTGCATTTTCTAAATTCCCTCTCGTGATCCGTAACGACCAGGAACTCGTTAATGACTTCATAAACAATTTTGCTAAATTCACTAACAAATGATTTGCTTTATATATCATTATGGATTGTTTGTACTGAATTCAGCTCTTCCACTTTAATATGTTCTTGACATTATTATTGTTTATTTAAATGTATTTTGCTGGTATAGAAGGAACAGTGTTCATACCCTTTAACTAATGACTTCATTTCATTTAAGGCTTGTTTGATGTTGATCCATGTGATGCAACATTTCACATTTTTTGCATTTGAACTTCAATAAAAGTTGACAGGAAAATGAATTCATGTATTTCTTTATTGATAGATGCATATCCCACGTGTGTATATTGTTAACATCGTCACCAGTAGTATTCATATATGATTCACACCAGAGCTCAGAGTACAATACATTTGTTACAGATGAGTCAAAGTATGAACCATATTGGCTCGGAAGGAAGTGCTGAAGGAATTGAAAAGCAATCAAGTAATACTCTAGATTTGTATACAAAGGATCAGGTGTTAAATTGGGAATTTAATCATGGAATCATGCTAGTTGTTCAGTTTTACTGATGTGACATTAGTGTATCGTTGGCTACCATATTATCTAGGACAGATGAAGGGTCACCAGCACTATTAATCTGTTTAGGTTACACCAGTTATTCTGATGTTATCTGTTAGGCAGAAGACAATCTGAGCCACATATGTTTTCTATTTGTGTGTTGAATACATCTTTATGATTGGAAAGGCATAATGTCATTACTATAAGGATGTGTATGTGAGTGTTTTTTTTTTTTTCTGAAAGCTGTGTGTTTAAGTCATAAGAAGCATTAGACTCAGAAGAAAGCACTGAAGAAATCTCCTTCCTCTCCTGTTTCCACTGTAGCATTCTTGCAGAACCCCGGAGGGATAAACACAGCGGGATCCTTAATCCCACGAATGTTGTTAAAAAAGCTGAAACATTTAGATTAAACAGGATTTAAGTCCATTCCTTTGGAGTTACACAATGGAACAGATTAACACAAGCAAACTTTAAGTGTGGATGTTACAATATCAAGCAAAGCATTTTCTCTTTCATCATCTCATGTTCGAATGGATGAGTCACACAATCAATAGGGGTTACAGACTTCAATTTGCTAGGGCGCCCCCGCGTTTCAACTGAGTTATTTTGTGCCACACGGACGAGAGCTCCGCTCACATTCTGAAAGACAAAATCTCATCCATCCTCCAGAAGGGGGTGGTTCGAGTTGTAGCCTCGTTATTTCCTGGTCCCGAAAAAAGATGGTTCTCTCCATCCTATTCCGGATCTCAGAATGTTGAACAAACATATGAGGAAATACAATTTCAGAATGCTATCACACTCTTGTACATTCGATAAAGCAGAACGATTGGTTCTGCTCGATCAATCTGAGCGATACTTTTTTTCATATAAGCATCTATCCTCCACACATGAGATTCCTTTGCTTCGCCTACCAAGGTGTGTGTTACGAATTCAAGGTCCTGCCGTCCAGGCTTGCACTGAGTCCGAGGACTTTCTGTATGTGTGCGGAGGCAGGGCTTGCGCCGCTAAGAAGAGCAGGTCTCAGGATCCTGACATACATAGACGATTGGCTGTTTATAGCCAATTCAAGAGAGAAAGTGATTTAAAACACTGCCCGTGTGCTCGCGCACATCGCTGCGCTCGGTTTTAGAGTCAATGTGAGCAAGAGCAATTTTACTCCCGCTCAGGAGGTCATATTCTTGGGTTTGGAGCTGGATGTGCGTGCGCCTGTCACGGAAGCTCATTTCCTCCTTCATGAACTGTCTCTCACGGTTCAGGGAAGGAGCGAGGGTACAGTATCACATGTCTCAGATTACATGGTTTTATGGCTTCGGCTGTCCATGTTTTGCCTCTAGGCCTTTTGAGAATGAAGGCTTTCATGGAGTGGACCTTATCACTTCATCTTAGTCTGTTGCACGATCATTGCTGCTATGTCACGGTGCCGCGGGCGTGCATGGCTGCACTGCACCACACCATTGGAGAGGCACGGAGGTTTAGGCGCATCGGACCCCTCTCAGGTCGATCTTGTTGCGGAAAGTGGTAACGACAGATGCCTCCTTAACAGGGTGGGGAGCCACACAGGAGGGCAGATAAGTGAATGGTGTGTGGCCAAATGCACTTCACTCAGCCAATATAAACTATTTAAAACTCCTTACTGTGTGGAAGGTTTTAAGGCATTTCCTGCCCCGCTTGCACTGGCATCATGTGCTGGTGCGCTGCGACAATATGACAGCTGTAGCACATATCAACTGTTGAGTGAGGATGCGCTCCTCCAAGCTTCATGCTCTAGCTTACAAGCTGTTGGTATGAAGCAGGTGGCATTTTCTGTCGTTACGGGCGACTCACGTCCCGGGCATTCTGAACAGGGGCGCAGACCTTCTGTCGAGGGGGAATCCACTCAACGGAAAGTGGCGGATCCACCCTCAGATAGTGGGGCTGCTGTGGGAAATTTTCGGCGGGCGGCCGTCGATCTCTTTGCCTCGTGAAAGCGCCCACTGTCCTATGTTCTTCTTACTACAGGACGAGGATGCCCCCCTTGGCATGGACGCACTGGCTCATCCATGGCCCATCGTACCGCTCTATGCATTTCCTCCGCTCTGCCTGATAAACCCAACCCTGGCCAGGGTGGTAGTACAGGATTTGTCTCTGATCCTCATAGCACCCAGGTGGCCTAAGGCACCGTGGCTGATACCGTAGATAATCCTTCTTCTGTACGCAGAGCCATGGCCCCTCCCATTGCACACGGAGCTCCTGGTCCAACCGAACAGGGAGATCAACCATCCTCACTGAATGTGAAAATGCCAATGTGAAACGCCATTATGAGACAAAACATAAAGGTTATGAACAAACATACCCACTCAAATCTGAAGTGAGATCAGAGAAAATAAGTAGTCTCAGAGCCACGTATGACCAGTCCACCAGGATCCTGAGCCACACATTCACTGCCCAACAACATGCTCATGAGTGTTCTCTCAGAGTTGCTTGGAATTTGGGTCAACACAAAAAGCCATTTACTGATGGGGGGGTTGTCAAAGAATGCATGATTGCAGTAGCTGAAACAAAAACAAGAGCTTTGTGATAAGCAAATACCCATGTCAGCATCATCTGCTACAAAGAAAGGTGAAATATTAACTCAGGATGTGGTAACCCAGCTAGTTGAAGCCATGCATAGGGCATCATGTGTAGGCTTAGCTTTGGACATGTGTGACAATGTTTAGATGGTAGTGTATGTCAGCTGTTTGTGTATGTCAGGTTTTTCAATACAGACCAGACAGCATTCTGTGAAGAACTGTTGGGTGTCACTCCCCTTCAGACCAGTACAAGAGAAGAAGACATCTACTTTTCCTCCCTTTATTTTATTTTTCTAAAATAAAAAAGGTGGTGCCTTGATGGCCATCCTCTGGCTTACAGGGCCTCGCTGTAAGTGTATTGTGCAACCGGGGAGTTGTCTATATATCCCATAGGTGGAGTTCGAACACGAGATGATGAAAGAGAACAATAGGTTACTGTTTGTAACCCCGGATTTCTGTAGTTTGCCCCGCTTGCTGAACGAGAAGCGAATATGCTCACTGAGGAAAGTTAGCGTGTGCAGGTGCTTTATGCACTCGGGTAAGGGGCGTCCCTTACCTGCCATTGGGCACGTGCTCCTGTTTGTCAAGCCAGACTTGGTGCAATTGGATGCTTCTGCAGAGGTCAGGTACGGATGCCCTTCCCATAGGTGGATCTCTCCACTCGATGTTTCAGAGAACCGGGGTTACGAACAGTAACCTATTGTTTTTCTAAGTACATGAAAAAGGTGTATTAATTCTGTATATACTGCTTACTTGGTTACAACCCAGCCAGTCTTTGGCCTGTTGAAAAGGACAGTGACAGGAAGGCAGCCAAACTCAGTGAATGTCAGAATATAATTGCCTAAGGAAAAAAAAAACTGCTGTTACAGATGGCAACTATTTAAAATGTTAGCAAAAATATCAGAAATTATTAGCACACTTCAAATATCTCAAGTCTCAAATCACAAAATACATACAGCATCTTTACTCCACATACTATTTATGAGTGCTAAAATTGTTAAAAAAACACTTCAACCACAGTCATACATGATTGCTCCATCCATTTTAGGTGCAGATCATATACACAAAAAAATATGAAGTGATAAGATTTTAAGTCATTGCTCAGAATTTAAACAAAAGGGACAGTTTTAACATATTTCTCACAGATTAACTCTCAGCTAGCTAGCATACCAGCCTCAAGCCTTTTCACAAACATTTCAAATTCTTCATGAGGATAGAGTGCCAGAGCCATAGAGAACTTCATTTCTATTTATACATTGTGGCCTACAAACATGGCTGCCCACATCTACACTCCTTAATAGCACAAGAACTCTGTCAGGTTTACCATTAATAAAACACCTGTGTTCAATTACACCTGCACCTACATAAGCAGACCATGAAGACCTCAGAAATGGTTGGTGTATTTGAAGGTATGTGCACCAAACTGTTTATTCTAGTGGCATCTTGCTGGTTTTGCAATTGATTGTGTGTGTACCCATTCACAATTTATTTAGTTTACTTCTGTATTTCAACAACAAACTTGTCAACTCACACAATATACTAAGGCTTGTAATGAAAGCCATTAGGATTTTTCACTCAGTAGAAAGTCAGTGTTAACACCTATCTTGGTTGAAAGTTTCCCTTGGTGTACTGTATATACCTTGGTCCTCTGCTGCCTCTCCAGTCCATGAGTTGACAAGCAGACCTTCTCCAGGTGCTGAGAGACTCCCTAGCACTACCTGCCCAAGGAGAGTAGCGTTGCGGGGGATTTTCATCGGGTGGAACTGGGATGTCAGTTGGCGCTTTTCGCATGTCTTGTTTTTATAGTCGATCAGGTACATCACATGCTGAAGAGAGAGAGTGATCAAGTTCCTCATTGGGGTTTTATTGCCTCTATTACATACATGCTCCAAAATTAACATGATACACAATAAGAGGATGTGTGCTTGTTCACTGATTTGGTTGCTTCCTTGTTTCGGTGTGTGATTTTTTTTTTATGATTCTGACACTTATTCTTATAAAATTAATACAACAGTAACAGTAGTTTTACTCAGATCTGTATGTTGGTACTAATCCCACCTCTGATAATGTGTTAGTGACCTTCAAAATGTTTACAATAGGCATGTTAGTGGGATAGTGCCCTTCCTTAAGGTAAAATGAATGTGGTGATTATGGAGGTCCACATTATACTTAATTTTGTATAAGTGCTTGACATAATAGCAAAATAACTGAAATTGCTATTAGGCAGGTATTTTGGTTGCTTCACTGACAATGGTCTGAGTTAGTTCATAGTTAGCCAATTTTTCCTCCAATGAATCATACGATATGTGACATTAGCTCAAGAAGCCAATGCAAACAAGGGCTGTTGATTTCAGTGATGGGAAGAGTATCCATGGTATCTGTAGTCACCACTCATGGGATAGGTGGTACAGTAGAGGTTTGTTGGTGTTAAGGGATATAATTAGTGTTGTATGTAATATACTAAATATTTCACTCACAATTACTTTAAATATTTAAGCCACAAATTGTGTACAAAATATATAAGGCTTAAGTATTCAGAGTAATTGTGAGTGGAATATGTAGTATATTACATACAACACTACTATATATATATATATTTGTCAGTATACCTATACTAGTTATAAGATTCATATTCATATTAGTTCATATTAATCCAACAGATACAGACTGCTCAGAGAGGAAGTGAGATGACCTAAATTGATATTTGGGAAAGTTTTTTCCTCATTCCTCATTTCTCCCACAATTTAATCCTCTACTTGAGATCAACATTGATATATAAAGTGTGTGTGTGTGTGTGTGTGTGTGTGTGTGTGTGTGTGTGTGTGTGTGTGTTTGTGTGTGTGTTACCTCTCGATAGAGAAGCAAAACATTTTTAACAAGTGTTTGATTCTCATGATGAACAAGCTCTCCGAAGCGGATGCGCTGGAGAATAGCGTCATAGGCATACTTCCCATATGCAAAGTACCCGCCATTTTGAGTTGTCTGAGGAGCACAGAAAGTGTAAGAAATAAGAGTAATAAAAAATAAACATAAATAAAATAAATGAGGTAGTCAGGGATGAAAGTAGATTATAGCATGTTCTATCTTACTGGTAGGGATTATGAGTTAAGGAGAACTGATGTACAGTTTATTGGCTCATTAAATGTATTGGTTATTAAAAAAGAATATTGAAAGAGGAAACGATGCTGAAGGAATAAATAGATTTCAACACTTACAACACTGAGGTGTCCTTCCAGGAGAGGTGGACTTCCTGTAAATAAAATAAATAAATACATTTTATTTCCTTTCCTCAACCAAGAACAGCTACTGATATGAATTACTGAGTGTGATTAGAGAAAGAGTATTCAAAGGCCATATTATATTATATCTCATCATAATTACTTATTTTATAACACAACTTACTGGCATCGTCATCGATTTTCTATCCTTACAAAGCTCCTTAAGATTTGTTCAATATAAGAAAGACATAATATCTTAGAATAAGACCTGATTATAAATACTGTCCCAAAGTACCTGAACAGTAACCTGGACCAATCAAAATTAGAAAAAACAAACAAACAAAAAATGTCTAATGCAATTCCTTTTTAATCATGCATTCAGTTTAGGTGAACCTGTGCCAATTATAATCTAAGCTACCTCTCAGCTCAAACTAGTTCGTCATTGTTTTTCAACCTCTCTCACCAATAAGATATGCGTTAACACTTTTGCGCACTATACTGCGTAAATTTTTTAAATGATTCTGTAAAAAGGAACATTTTGAATACACAAACTGCCCCGTGGGTAATGATGTTGTTTAGTTGATTACTAAAACATTGAAAACATTGGTGCCAAAAGTAAGTCTTTGAATAAAAAAAGAATAATAATTAGTATGTTCATATGTACCTGGTAAAGAGACCGATTGTGTTCCTTCACACACATACCTATGTATTATTTTACAGAAAATCAGGATGCCAAAATTGGGATTTTTCAAAAACACCCTCTAGTACATAGATGCTGAGGTTTACCTTGATCTGAGTCCAATACTTACTGCATGGATGAGGCCTCTGTGCCAAGCAACCTTCTGCCAAAAACACCAACAGAGCACAACACACCCAGAGCTGCATATCTTTTCACTTCAGGGCTTTCACTTGTGTGATTTATGCTGCCTACTCCCTTATATATAGTGCCGCTCTAACATGAGCACACTGTAAACACTCTCCAACTTCCTGCTTTTCTATCGCAACTGTACTCAGTGTGTTGAAGGTTACTATATGTCGCTGTGTATTATTACAATATTGTGACCTTTCCTTGCTAATCAAGGGTTTTTAGATCAAAATGTAATCAAATATGGTATGACATAAATAAAATATAAACTCGCAAGGAAATATCACATGCTGTATGTAGAAGGAATATATGCAGATTTTCATGTGTCATGCTTACACAAGACTCATGATTTAAAAAACATATAAGTTATAAGTTAGATGCATGTGTACATTACTAACTGCAGAACAATGATACTTTGTGGATTTCCATGATCTAAACCTAAGCCTAACTTGTTACTTTTTGTTTTTTCCCCCCATCTCACGTGTTAATCTCATGGAGAAAAGAAAAAAAAAAAACAGGTTTTAAATCCACTCGTGACCTGCTTGAAAAATGATGCCGGAATAACAGGAATATCAACATTGAAACTTGCATGCACACACATACACGCAAAACATTAATTAGCTGTAAACATTATTTATCGTAATCTCCTAAAATACAGTTTGAGGTTGTACTCTGTCCATTAAGGTGAACAGAAATTATAGCTCACTGTGCATATATATTACAAAACACATTGTGACACATTGTGTAAAAAAGTACTCTTAGAGATTACATGTATCTATGTGCATTTATGGCTTTTAATGTTTAAAACATGAAACTACTAGACAAATATTGTTACAACCCCAATTCCAAAAAAGTTGGCACACTGTAAAATATAACTAAAAACTGAATGCAATGATTTGCAAATCTCAAACCCATTTTTTATTCACAACAGCACATAGAAAACATCAAATGGTGACTCTGAGAAAATTTACCATTTTAAGGAAAAAAATAAGATCATTTTAAATTTGATGGCTGCAGTATGTCAAAACATTTGGGACGGGGTAATAAAAGTCTAGAAAAAGTAAGTGTTCATTAATTAAAATAAACAAATGGAAAAACATTTTGCAACTAATAAGGTTAATTAAGAGCAGGTCAGTAAGATGATTGGGTATAAATAGTGTATTTTAGAGAGGCAGAGTCTCTCAGAAGTAAAGATGGGCGGAGCTTTACTGATCTGTGAAAGACTACAAAATGTGGAACAATTTTAGAATAATGTTACAGTAAATAATATTATCAAACGTTTCGAAGAATCTGAAGAATTCTCTGTGTGCAAAGGGGAAAGGCAAAAGTTAATATTGGATACCTGTGATCTTCCAGCACTCAGGCAGCACTGCATTTAAAAAAGCTATGGTTAAAGCTATCTTAAATCGATATACATTTTTCATTTAAAAAAATTGCTATTTTTGTTTTATTGCGAAAATAATATAGATTTATGAGATTTACTGTATTCCATAAAAACTATAACATTTGTTTTTCGTCTGCCTGCCATTAATTTTCACTCTGTAGTGGGAGTGTGTGTAGTGCAGCTCTCATACAGATGGAGTTGCAGTGTTTTCCATGCTGATCATAAAGGAACTTCTTGATACCCTTGTGGTGGAAGTTATTGACAGATTTGGGCTTCCTGAGTGTGTGGATCTGAGGATCGGTGAGATACATCAGTCCTTTCCCATTTGCTGTAATCCATCCTGATAAACACACAAACAGATTAAAAATATTGAGTTTATTTCACTCACACACAGCGGGGGGACAAATTGAAAGGGAATGCAATCATAAAGTGTGATTTTAAAGCAAGTTCGCTTATTCTCTGGTACCTTGCAGGTCTACAACCACCTCTTGCCCATTAGAGAACTCATAAGTGAAGTGTCCGAACGCGATGCCATATTCTGTGGTTGAATGACGTTTGTTGATTTTCGTTGTGTTGTTTGTGAGTTTCACGAAGTCTCCTAACATGTATGGCTCCACTGAAACACAGGCAACGATGGTGTCTGACTCCAGGAGCTGGAACACAGAAAACCGACCAGCTTTCAGTGTTAGAACATTGTCAAATATAAGAGAAACCATGTTGTATTATGAAGGTGCAGAAAAACAGCAGTCTCTTCTGGTAATATTTTACCGATTCAGAGACACGCAAAAAGAAATCATTCCCTTGAAGCTTCTTTATTTATAATTTTTTAGGTTTTACATGTGGCCTAACTTATTCAGTTCAACCCCCCCATCTCTGGTATTTATCTGACAGTAATATACTGTTTTTGATCAAAATTTATGACATCATTAATCTTCACAATTATGATTGACAAAAATGTGAAGTATGTTGAACGTTGTTTATAGACTCATTTTTGCCTGTTCAATAATTCTGGGGGACAGACAGATAGATATATAGATGAGTAGACATTAGGGATGGTAAGCTTCACCATCAGAGAATTGGAATAAAAGTTAACGTGATGCATCAATCTAAAAAAGTGTGCATCAGATATAAAAGTGAACATTCTGTACTATATCGAATTGCATAGCATCATATTTTTTTCCATTGCATTGTATTGTGTTGAATCAAGTCGAAATCGGATAACACTGCATTATAATGGTGTGAAACGTATCACATTGCATTGGTAGCTGCTTCATATGTATCTTTAATGTATCGTATCGTTGGCTATTCCTCGAAAATGCACATCCCTCTAGATATAAATGCATACAGTGACTGGGAGTGTGTTACCAGCAGTAGCTCAGAGGGAAGGTAGAAGATCTGTGTGGTGATGTTGTTCTCATAAAGGCGCTTGTTGAACTCCATCACATAAAACTGAGCAGTCATCTGTCTTTCCACATCGCCCAGGTGTGTGTCAATCTTCCTTTCTTTCAAATACTCCTTTCCCACATAACTAAAGCATATGTGACAAAAACAAACAAAAAACAAATTGCCTCTAATTATTTCTTACATGGACTGACCCTGTCAGGCAGTTATTGTATAGTTTTTTTGGTTCTGACCTGCCCAGCAGAAGTTCCTGGTGTAGATACTGAACTCTGAAGGCCTGTCTCTGTTTTCCTTCAACATCCATCTTTAGCACTTCACCAATGTACACGTTTGTTTCACAAGCGGTCCATGAATCTGTAGTCTTGTCGTATTTTAACAGAAGTGCACCTAAAATAGCATGTTAGCATGTTACTTTCTTGACATGTCTTATTCTCTGCATAATCTTTGTAGATTTATACTGTATATTACTATATAAAGTAGGGTAAATAATTATTTTGATCCCTTGCTTATTTAGTAAATGTCCCCCTTACAAAGAAATGAACAGTCTATAATTGTTATGGGAGGTTTATTTTAACAGAAAGAGACAGAATATTTAAAAAATCCATTAAAAATATCATTAAAGAAAAGTAATACATTCATTTGTATTGAAATAACTGTTTTATCCCATACAAAGTTAGCAAGAATTCTGACTCCCACACACCCAAATTAGTCCTGTCCCTTTGGGAAAGAACTCTTAATATTAACTCTGTTAATATCATTATTTGACATCAGAGCTGTCAAAGGACATCAGGAACAAGATTGCAGACCTGCAAAAGGTTGAAATGGGCTACAAGACCATCAGATTGTTGCCTTGGCCATTTGTTTTTGGTCATTGTCATGCTGGAAGACCCTTACACTATCCATCTTCAGTGTTCTAGCTGAGGCCAGGAGGGTCTCATCCAAGTATCTACAGTGCATGGCACCGTTCATGTGGTGAAGTCGAGTTAATGCCGAAGAGCTCAATTTTTATCTCATCTGACCAGATAACATTCTCCCAAGCCTTCTCTGAATCATTCAGGTGTTCGTTGGCAAACTTCAGACGGGTCTGTTCATGTGTATTCTTAAACAGCAGGACCTCAGTGTGTTACCACTGGTTTTCTTTGGTGACTGTGGTCCCAGCTCCCTTGAGATCATTAACAAGCTCCTCCCATGTAATTCTGTGTTGATTCCTCACCTTTCTCAGAATGTTCCTTACCGCATGAGATGAGATTTTGCATGGAGCTTTAGAGCGAGAGTGATTGATTGGTCTTTCTTCTATTTTCGAATTTTCACGCAAACAGTGGTCTTTTTCTCACCAAGCTTTTTGTTGATGGTCTTGTAGCCCATTCCAGCCTTATGCAGTTCTACAATTTGTTGTAACTGGTTGGTAACTGGTTAACTGAAATACTTCTTTACTCGATCAAATACAAAATTTATATATTTATTTATTGGATTTTTTTGGATATTCTTTCTCTTTCTGTTAAAATAAACCTACCATAAAAATTGTACACTGTTCATTTCTTTGTAAGAGGGTAAATTTTCAAAATCAGCAGTGGATCAAATAATTATTACCCCCACTGTATATCATATCTTATTACCTACTGCACCTTCTGTACATTAATCACTCTCAGTCTTGTACATATTGCTATTTATTGTAAATAGGCCACTTATGCACATCTGGTTATGTGGTAAGTGTATTTCATTAGCTCTGTACATGTAATTTGCACAATGACAATAAAGTTTAATCTAATCTAATATAGCAAATAAAAATATATGGTATTACATTTCAGATTAAATCTGTAATTCTATAAAGTCATAATGCTGTATTAGTAGTAGTCAAGTTAAGTCATGAAATATAGCATGCAGCAGTAACTCAAATAACCACTCTTTAGAACTCTGGTGAGCTAAAAAGCATTTCACAATTCAAATCCACACCAAATCCTCAATTATAATTATTTATATTTTTTTATATCTATCAGGTGTGGAACTTGCTTGGTTGGAACGAAAACCTGCACCCACACCAGCCCTTTGTGGAAAAGAATGGACACCCTTGGCCTACCTTTTAAGGTATTGCTTTTGTCTGCCAAGACCAAGTCTATAATACCATTAGAATTTCGTCTGTAACACCTCTATACAGTATATAATTGATTTATATACATTTATTAGTTTTTTCTTATTATGTTTCTGTCTTTTTATTTTTTTGGCACCCTGTCCAAGTTAGGCCAAAACCACTTAAGCATTCTGATTAGTTAAAATAGTTAGTATGGGAAGTGCGGTGAAATAAAAACAGCAAAGAAAATAACCAGCCAATAAATAACTGAAAACCAACTGAGTCCAGTCAAATCTGCTTTGGGCTGGTGTGGTTACAGGTTTTTTATTCCAACCTAACTAGAATGAAAACCTGTTGCCAAGCAGCCCTTTTCCAGTTTAGATAAAAAACAACAACTCTGAATTAGATAAATAGAAAGGTTTAAATTCAAATCAATGTGTAGAAATAATGGAGGAACCTACTATAAGCTTTGTTGTAATGTCTGAGTTTAAATGGTTTGTCTGGAAGCCTCCTCAGTAGGCAGCCTTGGCACACTCCTGAGAAGAGGGATCTGTAGTCCTGCTCTGTCAAAACTATACTTCCCATCTTGCAGAGCTGAAAACAGCCATTGCAGAGGTTTGTAATGCTGTTGTTCTTTCTAGATGAACACTGATCACGATTTGTGTCCTTTATCATTTTTCCAGACATCTGAGAACATTTGTAGGAATTGTCTTCAGTTTCAACAGGAGGAGAAACCTTTATGTTGCCTTTCATATGTTTGTTGGCTTCAGTTGGATTTCTTTGTGTTGCTTCAGACTGATCAATCTGCAAAAATTCAAATGAGTCGAGCTCAGTAGATGGTAAAGACTGTTTGTGCTCGAAACTTCCAGTCTGGGCCTTGCTTGCATCATTTCCTGTCTGACAGGAAGGGCTAAAGTGTTCTTTTTGGATTGATGATGTTGAAGAATTGAGGTTTAGATATTCAAAGGAACTACCAGGACAATCATCACTTGGTTCTGTGTCGCAGTTTTGATCAACTGCTTGCTTGTTCTCCAAGACCTCAGGAAAAAATCCACTTGGAGGTGATTTAGAGAATGAAATACTTTGCCATGAAGAGCCCAAACTACTAATGGACCCCGATGAAGTTCTTGTCTTTTTGTCTTCCCCATCTAAATTCTTGGTGATTTGGCAGAACTCATCACTTCCCAAGGTGGTGCAAAGTTCTTGATTTAACTGCTGTTGAACAGAGGTAGGTGGAAAATCTATACAGGCTGGATGGCTAGCATTAGACACGATAGCTCCTGGACTGCTGCCATTGTTGTCTTCACTTCCCAAGGTGGTGCAAAGCTCTTGAATTTTCCTGTTTGGATGAATTATGCTAGCTTGATAGAAATGATCTGTTTGGTTTTGATTGCTAGCATTAGCAGTTTGGGCATTTTTCCCTTCGGTATCTTTATGTCTAGTTAACTTGTTGTCAACATCATCATCATCTACTTCTGTGCAACAAAAAGGTCTGACTACAACTGGTGAAGTCCCACTATTATCAGAGAGATTTGTCCAGGAAGATTCAAAACTGCTGCTTCCTCCAGAGATTCTTGAAATTAGAGATTTTGGGCCTTTTTTATCTGTTTTCTTTTCCGCACTGTCCATTGTATCAGATGCAGTTTCTGTGAGCCGATCTGAGACTCGGGGCTTGCTTTCAATCCCCTGTAGGTGTTTACTTGATTTATGGCTTGTAGTAAGACATTCAGTTGGAAAGGACTCAGTTTGCGTTTGGACAGCTGTCATGCAGTTAACATGACTTGCGCCTTGAAGATTTTCTCCACGTTTCTGCACAGAAAATGATTCACAGACGGATTTATGGTGCATCTGAAAACATTCCAATGCCTTCGCAAAATAGTCCATGGTGAACGGTACTGGTCTGTCCTCTATGGAACGATAACTATCAGGAATAAACGAACGTGGGTCAGAATTGGTGAAGGGCTTCGTTTCGAGAAGCACCTTAACGTACTGTAGTTTTGCCATGACCTCAGAAGAAAGTGAGTTCTTATCAGAGTTGTCTTTAAAGCTGTAAGAATAAAAAAGAACCATAGCTTCCTGGCAAGCCTGAACAGCAGTGTTAACCTGTTCACTCGAACCAAACAGCCATTTCTTGGTTGTGGCTAAGCAGTAAGCTGCTCTGAGGAGTGTGTGTAGTTCCTGTTGGCTAGGGACCAAGTCATGATCCTTCGTTGTTAGCAAACCATTCTCAAAGGCTTCTTTAGCCAAAGAGAGATATGTGTGCTTATCAGGAGTAGGACAGTCTTTGGAAAAACTGTAGGACAGGAGACATGTTCCTTGAGTAACCTGGAGAAGGATTGCAAATAATAAATCAGGATTTATATATAAAAACATGTGTATTCTGTGTTTCTTCAAATGCTAAACTTGTAATGAATATGAATTTTAGAGTTAGATATTTTAAAAATACATTATATGAACAAAAGTCTGTGGACCCCTGACCACAAGATTGGAACGTACTTGTTTTCCCACGTATCAGATCCCATTTCACGTATAGTCCCTATTTGCTCTTATAATAACCTCCACTCTGCTAGGAAGGTGTAGTTTCACTACATTTTAGAGTGTGATTATGTAGATTCTGCTTATTCAGCCACAAAGGTGTTAGTAAAGTATTTATTAGTGTAGGGTGAGGAAGCCTGGGGTGCAGTCAGCGTTTCAAAGTCAATAGTTTTGAGGTCAGAGCTCTTTATATAATCAGGCCACACAAGATCTTCCACTCCATCCATAAAAACTGTATCATCATGGAGCTGGCATTTTGCACAGGGGCATTGCCATGCAGGAACAGGTTTGAGTCTCCAAGTGAAGGGAAAATTTTAAGCGATCACATCCAAAGACATCCTATACAGTAAATTCAATTTTGTGGTAACAGTACCACATATGGCTGAAAGGTCAGGTGTCCCAATACTTTAGTTCATATAGTGTGTTCAAGAAAAGATACGCACCATGTGGGTAAGTACGTATAGAGAGCTGAACTGACTGTACACAGCAGCCATTTTGGCAGCCTGAGCTGCACAGAGCAGTCGATGACTACAGTCTCCCAAAAAGCCCTGCTAAAAACATAGACATAAAAGTTTTGATTTATTTTTATTAACAGTTATAATTTGTATATATTAAGATTTCTTATTTCTACTATCACATTCCATCAGCATGGGAAAAACTTTATTTTTTTTATATTATCTAAACAATATAATGAGGAATTGTGTGACTATCCTACCAAGTTGATATGAGGCTTCTTCTGAAATGTAGCGAAGTCCTTATCGTTCATAGATATCAGAATGTTAGCCAGAAGCCCTAGAGCTGTTCCAATACCCTGTAATACACATATACACAAATATTGATTAATACATACAGACTGACTAAAAAGTGTCATTCATTTACAATATAAACTGTATAATTTTAACAGAAAGTTATATGGAAAGCAGGAAAGGGCCAATAAAACAATTGAATCAGTGGTCTTTAATGACGAGATAACAATAACCATAAAAAAATATACATAAATACTATACTGTGTTGTTATAATGTTGTGCAATAAAATGTTATTTATTTATTTACCACAAGATTAGGTGTATATTTTTTCTGTGAGTATAAGATTTGATTGGTATAATCAGGCATAACAGAACTATTTTGGCAGAAAAAGGGGACCAACACAATATTAAGCATGTGGTCATAATGTTATGCCTGATGTATTGGCCATAAAGTTACATCTGGTCGGCGTATATTTACTTTTTTATCAGGCAGAGGCAGCACATGAAAACCAACAATCGAAGCCCAGATAAGTTCTGCTGCCTCCAGCCATAGACCTACAACACAACACACACTGTTTACACACACCCACAAATAAACGTTCATTCCCTTACAGTTCCTTACATCCCACATTTCAATGCAGAAAATTACTCTGATACAATCAGGTTCCTATATGCAGGTGCAATTAGGTATATAGTTTTCTATAGATTATTGTTTCCTACAGTTACCATTGTGTGGTTTTCTGTGATAAAAAGCTAAGGAATTATAAAAAAAAATGTATGCTAATTTTTACACATTTTAGTGTGTTAGTATTTTACCTAGCCTTTGTAGCACCTGTCCGCGGACTTGCAGGCTGACTGACTGCACGAGAACCCGATCGCAATCCCGCTGGTATTTCCAACATCCTGAAACATGCAAGATAGAAACAGGGATATGTTACTATTGAGAAGAAATAATTTCCACAATTGTTCTTAGTTATTTAATAAAAAGAACAACAAAACAACCAACAGATCCGTTTTGAAAATCCTTCTGAAAACTTCCTTATCCTGTTAAATTGCACTACTGATTTTGTCAACATACTGTCCTCAACAGTACTGCAGTGCATGCTGCTGTCAGACAGTTAGAAAACACTTGGGTGTATTTTGAGAAATATAGTTGTATAGCATTTTTTGAGTACAGTATATTATAATATATGATTAAGGCCCAATTTTAAATTTCATTAAACTTACCAGTTGCTCCTTCGTTATTGATCAGACTGCTCAGTATGTACTCTGCTTTCTGTAGTTTACCTGAAAAACAGTAATTATGGACATTTTACTCATTTCTATGTGCAAAATAACAGTTGAGTTACTGGAGAATGTTGAATTCACCAGTGTTGAGGTAAACTCTGGCCTGCCGGATGATGATTTGAGGGGCGACTGGGGTTTCTGGGTAGCGTATGTGTAGTGCTTTAGCAATCTTCAGCAGTGTGTGAGAGTTGTCTGTCCAGTAGAAGAAACGGTCCAAGAGAAAGATAATGGACATTGCCCATGCTGGCTCGGCAGCCATGATGGACGCTTTAAGGGAGACCTTTTAGGAGCAAAAAAAGAAAATAGTTATAATAATAATAATAATAACAACTATTGACACTTAAGGCAGTAAATTATTTTGTATTACTTTTTATGATTTCTATTATTATTATTAAAATATATAACATAGATATTAAACATTTTACAGATGTATCAGCATTTATGGACAAACTCAGGGGTAGTAATGACTCAACTATTAGGGATCTGAATTGCTACACTGAAGGTTGAATTTAATGGATTCTAGTCCCAGAAATGCCAAGCTGCCACTAAGGGTAAGCAAGGTCCTTAATTCTCTCCACTCCTAGGGTGCTGTATCATTTCTGATCCCAGCTTCCTAACAAGCTTGAATTGCAAATGCTCCGAACTCTCAGATGAAGTGCCATGCCATGACCAGCTTTGTGCTCAGTGATGGTCAATGGTGGCTCGATGGTTAATGCTTTGGGTACTAGTTAAATGGTGGGGGGTTCAAACCTCAGCAAATGCCACTGTTGGGCCTTTAAACAAGGCCCTTATCTCTCTCTGCTTTGGGAGTGCTGTATGATGACTGATCCCTTAATAAGAGGAATAATCAGGAGTTCTTAATTAAAGAATGGGATTATAAACAAACTGCATAAACGATGATGTTGGAGAAGGTGGTAGTCATTACCAAAATGTGACTCCAAAAAAGTTATTACAAAGACCATTGAAATACCATATTTACGTAAACAGCTAGTCTGGTCATTCATTTATTCATGTTTTATATTCATATTTTTTCTTAGACCATTAGCTGGGGTAGATGTCTGCCAATGAGTTCGGCAGTGTTCACTTTGTCTTCTGATGCCACCAATCGCTTGTACTGCCATTTCTCCTCAACAAACGGCCACTTCATGTCCACCGCTTCCTGCAGGAGTGTGTTCAGTTCGCCCAACAGCATGCCTAAGGGTCAAAGGCTGCAGGTCAGATGATTTTGTCCATTTGATATCACAGTGCCTGAGCTATGAGATCTATGAGTCTAAAGTCTAAACTCTAACAACATCAGTTCCTATAGTCTGATATCTGGCAAATCACATGTATATGCTTGCTGCTTTAAAGCTGCATAAGTGTTAGATACAATTTTGTTGTTGCATTGTACCTGGTACACAGCATTTAAATGGAGTTTGGCATCAACCAGGTTTGCCATTAGTACTATAGTGCAAATTAACAAAGTGCACTTAAAATGTACAAAGAATAAATCTGAACAAGGTGATGAGCAAATGACAGAAAGGACATCTATGTATATAAAGGTATAGATATGAAAATGAAAGGTTCTGCTGATACTGCCCATATTGGTAGGCACCATATTGGTAGGCACTATTTTTTTTGTTCTATAAAAGTCTATCTACTTAACACATTCTACAGATCATGTCTTACGTTTAATTAAATATATTAGAACTTGAAAATAAACAAAGTAGATCGAACAGGCTTTGTCTGTCATATAATCAATGCTTATTCAATATCAATGCTTATATTATATTAGATATATAATCAATCAGTGCTGAATCAAAAAAATATTTATAGAATTAATAAACAGGAAATCATTACCTCTGGCAGTCTTGAACATCTCCTTATCTGGTGCACTGATGTCTCTCCTTGCCAGTTGGAGACACTCCTCCAGCTGCACTGCTAACTCCAGAGTGTTCATAACTTCAGAATTTTTCTTCACTGCTTGAAACAATAGTCAATCAGAAAAAAAAAAGACACAGATACATATGTTGCTTAACCTGCTGTAGAAGGTTTTTGCTTAAGACATTTAGTCATTCCACAGCGGAAAATCCCCCGTGCAGAAACATGTCGAGTGTCCAATTTTTTTATTTAATAAATTAAAGACTCATTAATTTTTAACATTAAATATTCATTAAGGTTATTATTCAATATTTATATTTCATTTATATTCATTATATTCACTACATTAAGTTGGTTTACCTTATGTTATGTTGTAGTAGCTATAGACAGTAATTTTCTCACCAATTTGTTTTTCTTTCCATACAAAGCAGTTTGAATGATACTATAGCAATCAGTAAAAACATTGAATATGATTAAAATAAAGATTTTGCTTAACCTGCTGTAGAAGGTTTGTGCTTGAGACACTCAGACATCCCACACGGGAAAATCCCATGTTGAAACATGTTCAGTGTACACGTATTCTCGTAAAAAGTTGTTTGAGGAATTTTATAAAAGCTCTGTGTAAGGAATAAAACACTTGGTATGATGTAACCAACTTGGAGATGATTGTTTATTTTAACCGCACATGACATCCTTCTTTACCATCGCAAATTATATATTTTATTTAATAAAGTAAGACCCATCATTCATTTTTATCCACTTATAGTAACATAAATATTCCGGATCTGGGATTTGCATTAGCTGGTCTACACTGGCAATTGTTTTTAGGGCTGAAACAATTTTTCATGTAACTTAAGTGATTAGATTACAAAAATGTATTTAATTCATAAAATACAAGACAAGAAAACCACATTGCAAAACTGTATGAGATTTAATAAAAAAATACATTAATAAAAATAACATTGAATTTCATTAAACAAATATTTTCCTACTCTCCTCTACAGGACTTTTTGAAAGCACTATATTTGTATTTTGATATAATTAATAAGACAATTTTTAAACTACATTAAACATGTAAATGAAAAAGTAAAAAAAAATACTTTTTGTATAAAAAAAAACCCAAACATGGGTTTTATACTTTTTAGATATTTATATAATATTATATAGATTCTCATCATACAAAACAATGTGAATGATACTGTAGAAACTAATAAAATAAATGAATCAGCAATTTGGCAAAACCTTTTGACCAATCAGAATGAAGAATTGGGTATCAGCATTAACATGTCACTATAGGTGTCAGGCTATTAGTCAATTCAGTGCTGTAACAATTCACAAATTTATTTCAGTGTCTGAAAAATGTTCATACCTGATGAAAAGCTGTGGTCCTCCGACACATTTTTGTCAACAGTTTACAGTCATGTCCATGTTCGTAAAGTGACTGTTATGACTACTGTGTATTTTCCGGGATGTTGTACTTTGTGGTTTTCCCCACTTCCGGGTTCGGCGTGTGCTTGATTTTGATTGGACTAAAGGTGTGACGTAATCACGCTCAACAGCGTGCGTAGATTACCTTAAACATATTAAAGGAATCCACGTGGTTAATCCTTGTAAGAGCATTTTTATTGAGAATGTTGGTGTTTTAAAACAACAGTGTTGTAATAAGATAATAAGGAATGCTCTCCGTTCTGTATCTTTACCTGCAGCACAGTCTTTTTGGTCTTCTTTATTTGGTTATATTTCTTGGGTTAAAGTATGGAAACTGCCAAACAGGTTTTGTAAAATAACAAAATTAAGTAAGTGTCTTACAGAATACTCCATGGAATGTATCCTGCTAAGCATGTTTTAAGTCTTCTCTATATATTTAATATTTCTGTGAATTCTGTGGTCAAGAAAAAGAAACCATTTGCATCTTTTTTTTTCATTGTATTTACTCAAGGTTATTTTGGAAAGATATAGAATTCTATATTAATAAAAAATGGAAAGTGGGATAGAAATATGTATATTTGATGTGCTGTTTTATACAGAACGTAAAAACTTAAATTGTGAACAACAATATATTATACATTTCCTTGTTTTATTAGGAAAATTCCATATTCATAAGAAAAAGTGGGCTCAATGTAGACCAAACTTTTTCCATTTTATTAATGACTTCAAATTGTAAATGAATCTCTTGAAAGAAACATTAAACAAAAAAGCACAGAAAACATGTACTGCTCTGAAAACTTTGAAATGTATGTAATTTTCTTTTTTATATACAGTGTTTTGTTTATTTATTTTATTTATTTTTTATTATTATTTTTATTTATTTATTTTCTCTCTGTAAGTAAGTGTTAATTTAACATGAATATGTAATACCTCTTGTTCTTTTGGCATTAATAAAAAATAAATAAATAAATAAATAAATTCCTTAGACATATACAGAAGATAAGACCATTTTTATGACTTGGTTCTTTAAATCTCGTTTATCAAAATGAACCAATCTTTTTTTTGTCATTTAGTCCAATTTCGTTACTTTAATCATAAATTAAATGTTACATTTTCAATAAATGGATCCCCAACACGTCTACAAACACGAACTTTGACTATAGTTGTATTAATGTATATATGTATACATAACTGCACAGCGTATGTGTGACAAAAAAAAACAACGACTCGAACTAGAATAGGTAAACGACTTGATTCTGTTTCTGTACATAACCTACAGGGATTTTGCCATGCTTTGCGCATGCAGTAAAAAATAAATAAATAAATAAATAAAAGAACCGAATCCCTCTGAGTCGACTCGTTCTTCTGAGTCACATTAAAGACTCGTTCAAAAATGCATGCATCGTTCATCACTACGAGACATATTGGGTGCTAATGGTGCAGCCTCATTTATTATCCAACCTAAAACGATATCCCAGTTTTGCTTTGGCGCGCAATCTCATTAATTAGTATGCACGATATTAATATTACTCAAGAGGAACCACTGTAGATGAGCTCATATTAGCTCCCCGTTAGCCTTAGCTTAGTGGCGAAGGTAATTTATATATATTTGTTTTGGTGTATTTGTATTTGATGATCAGGAAATTGCCTGTTACCTACCAGCTTGGCAATCTTTATTTATAAATAACGTATAGACTATGACAAAAGGGCCGTAGTTGCTGCTATAGAGTTAAAAAGCCCAAATGTTGTCCTATTCAACAGGTGGCTCCGTGGCGCAATGGACAGCGCATTGGACTTCTAGGCCAAGCACTAGCGATGTGATTCAAAGGTTGTGGGTTCGAGTCCCACCGGAGTCGCTTCTTTTCTTTAATTAAAAAAAAAAAATTTTTTACTTATATTATTAAAACGCCTTAAATAAATACGATCGCAATTTGTATTTCTTATAAAATATTCTTTGTTTCTGTTAAACCTAAAATGCATTGACCAACGGTCTCCTATAGGGGGCGCTTAGTGTCCCAACTCTGGTCTTGGAAACCACCATTGTTCAGGGATTTCAAGTGTTCTGATGTTTTTATTTGTTTGTTTTTTTTCTTCAGTTTAAGTATGTGGTATAACTGTTTTATTCCTTCTATGTGATTCGTGTGCATTTGTTTTCCAGGACTGGACCAATAAATTAAACCTGTAGTTCAAGTTACAATAAAATAGCAATTTGTAGTTATTTTTATATTAAAAGTTTTGGAGGTTTTTTAAATCTGCTCTTACTTTTTCAGGATAGCTTTTAGGTAACCTTTTTTAGGTGATGTATAAAATAAAGATGAACAGTGAACATGTTTTCCTTTTTTATATATTGTCAACAATGTATATATCAATTTAAACATTTTAAATATAAAAAATATTAGCATTACACAGTTCCATGTAACCACATTGTCACACATTTTAGAAAAATAATTCATAATTCATAGCATCTGTGCCACTTGTTACAACTATCAGAAATATTAAACTTCATTACTTACTATATACTATATATATATATATATATATATATATATATATATATATATATATATATATATATATATATATATATATATATATATATAAATAAGTTTTTTGAAATATGACTGAAAGCCAAATTTACAGTAAGAACCCCAGAATATGTTTTTGTAATCCGAATAGAAGACTTGAATGTATTAATTAGACTCATCTTGTTGGAGTTGGAGAAAGAATGAATAAAAATAATAAAATATACGTATATGTAACTGCATCCCAGTATCAAATACACTGCATTTCAAAAATGTAAATATCATAACCTCAAACATTTTAAATAGGTAATAAAATATATTTACATGACACCCACCAGTGTGTCACAATATAACAATACTTACTGTATACATCATTGAACTACAACAGCAAAAATGCACAATGCCCTATAACCACATATTCACACATTTTAGCAAACGGTACATATTTCATATCATCTGTGCCACCTGGAAAAACTATCAGCAATATCAAACCTCACTATGACATTATAACATTATGACCAATAAAGTGAACAACACTGATTATATCTTGATCATGGCATCTGTTAGTGGGTGGGATTTATTAGGCAGGAAAAAAACATTATGTCCTCAAAGTTGTTGTGTTCGAAGCAGGAAAAATGGGCAAGCGTAAGGATTCGAGTTTGACAAGGCCCAATTGTGATGTCTAGACGACTTGGTCAGAGCATCTCCACAACTGCAGCTCTTGTGGGATGTTCCTCGTCTGCAGTGGTCAGTATCATTGAAAAGTGGTTCAAGGAAGGAACAGTGGTGAACCGGCAAAAGGATTATGAGCAGCCGAGGTTCATTAATGCACGGGAAGGTTGGACCAGACAAGCTCCTGTTGCTGAAAATGCTGAACAAGTCAATGCTGTTGATGCTCAATGGGTCAGAAGTGTTTAGGCAGGTGGTCATAATGCTATGCCTGATCAGTGTATATACATAATACTTGAAATATGACTGAAAACTATTTTTACAGTAAGAAACCCATTTTCCTAATAATTTCCTCAAAGACTTGAATGCATTGATTCGACTACTCTCACCAGATGAGAAAAGAGAAAGACTGAAAAGAATGAAATATACATAAATAAAACAGTCCAGCATCAAATACCCAGCATTCCCTGCTTTTGCCTGCTGACCAGAAAAGGAAAGCAGAGGGATTATTTACAAAATCTCAACAACACAGGGCTACAGGGGCATGCATTTGTAGTAGATATAATATTATCTTCTGTTTTATCATATATTATTATTATTATTATTATATCAGTAATATTTATTGCAGTCATTCAATTTAGATTGCATTTATCTTTCAGGCTTGTTGATAAGTGACAGCTTATGGGAGAAATTGATTGCTGAGGGCCAGATGGAAGCTGCACAACAACAGATGGGCTCTGAATTTCATCTGATATGCTGATTAAAAAAAAAGGAGGACACTCAGAGGAGGAGGAGGGAGAAAAAAGAGGAAAAACCTTCGAGCAGAAAACCAGGTCAGGTACGGCGTCATGGTGGACAACCGCTCAGCCACGGCGCTGGTGATCGCGTGCGTGCTGAGCACCCTGGCCACGGTCTACCTGTCTGTGGCGGTGGGCACGCGCCACTGGTATCAGTACGCGAGCCCGCGGGTGCGGCACGAGCACAACGCGAGCGAGCTGCGCGCGCTGCACCAGGAGCTCAGCGACGCCAAGTTCGAGGAGAAGACCGCGAGCGAGAACGGCACCCTCGGCTTGTGGTGGAGGTGCGTGCGCGTGCCCGCCGACCGCAACCGCTGGTACCGCGAGCCAGGTGAGGACTTCATCATCATCATCTTCATCATCATCAGCATCAGCTGCAGCAATTCGTATTCCTACAGTGCTCGTTAATGCAATTAATATTAATTGTATTATAATAATGATTCATATAATTATTTTAATATAATTCTATTCAATTTATATTACTGAACTGACAAATACGGAACAAGTATTTTTTTATGCAGTCTGGAAACTGTACTGTATAATGAATACAGAAAAATGCATAAAGAAGTCCTAAGATTCCATGCATTATAATGTTTTTTTTTCTTCTTTCTTGAGACATCATTTCTCCAGGACACTGGTGCTACTCAGGTGCTCATGTTAGTTTTTTTTTTCATTTTTTAAGATTAATAATCAAACCCTTGATATCACCCAAATGAGGATGGGTTCCCCTTTTGAGTTTGGTTCCTCTCAAGGTTTCTTTCTCATAACTGCTAAGGGAGTTTTTCCTTGCCACAGTCACCATGGCTGCTCATCTGGGATAACCAGACATCATTCGCTTTAAATCTTAACCCATTTTATCCCAAATTTTTCCCAGAGATGACATATATGAATTTGTGTTGTATTTGTAAGTATATTACACAATCATTGTCAATAATGTAAAAAAATATTTGAAAAGACCATGAAAAAATGTGTTTTATCTCTGGTCACAATTGTGACCGGTGGTAGAACACAGGGAGTCTAAGTCTATGGTGTATATAAATACATAAAAAACTCAATTTATTCACTGCTTTAAACAACAGTCAATCAGAAGAAAAAAGACACAGATACATATGCTTAACCTGCTGTAGAAGGTTTGTGCTTAAGACATTTAGACATTCCACAGCGGAAAATCCCCCGTGCTGAAACATGTTAAGTGTCCAAATTACCAATGCTGAGAACATTTTTACATTTTTTATTTAATAAATTAAAGACTCTCATTCATTTTTATCCACTTATAATTACATTTAACATTCATTAAGTTCATTATTCAAAATTTATATTTCAGTTATATTTATTATATTCATTACATTAAGCTGGTTTACCTTATTTTATGTTGTAGTAGCTATAGACAAAAAAAAAAATCCTTAGACAACCATATCCTTACTTAACCATATCGAAAATCAAATCTTAAAAAAAAAAAACATTTTTAAAATATGGGTTTTAGACTTTGATCATATATATATATTCTTTCCATACAAAGCAGTTTGAATGATACTATAGCAATCATTAAAAACGATGAATATGATAAAAATAAAGATGTTGCTTAACCTGCTGTAGACGGTTTGTGCTGGAGACAGACATTCTACACGGGAAAATCCCATGTTGAAACATGTTCAGTGTACACGTATTGTAAAATGTTGTTTGAGGAATTTTATAAAAGCGCTGTGTTAAGGAATAAAACACTTTAAGCTGTTATACGAAAGTTATCAACGACGGTATGATGTAACCAACTTGGAGTTGATTGTTTATTATAACCGCACATGACATCCTTCTTTATTATCGCTAACAAATTATATATTTTATTTAATAAAGTAAGACCCATCATTCATTTTTATCCACTTATAGTTACATAAATACAGTGGTACCTCGACATACAAGTGCCCTAACATACACATTTTTTGAGATACGAGCGGTCACTCTGTCGATTTTTTGCTTTGATACGCGAGCAAAAACTTGAGATACGAGCTCGAGACGCCGCTGCTAGATGGCGAATCGAAGCCAGAAAGCGAAGATTGTGATGAAAATTAAGATAAGCAAAGAAGAAAAAGTAAAAATTTTAAAGTTTAGGGATACGTAGTACACTTACACACACACCACCGACGTTTTCGTTAGCTCTCATATCCAAGGAAAATACACTGAATAAAACCTTATTATATCTTAACATTCTTTTTTATTATATTTTATTTTTCTTATTCAAAAACACGTAACAAAAACAACTGGGTGGCATTTTGGGGGCTGGAACGGATTAATGGCATTTCAATTAATTTCAATTGGGAAATTTGCTTTGAAATACGAGCAAACGAGCAAGGTTACGGAACGAATTAAACTCGTATGTCGAGATACCACTGTATTTCGGATCTGGGATCTGCATTAGCTGGTCTACACTGGCAATAGATAGTTGGTTTTAGGGCTTAAACGATTTCTCAAAAATACATTTAATTCATTTAACTACACACAAAGCACTGTGTTTCCTCACGGACCATTATTATTGACACACCACACAGTAACCCCGAAGACACTGCAGAATGAAAAATGGAGGAACAGGGAGAAAACGGCAAGGGGCGAGGAGAAGATTCAGATTGAAGAAAATGCCTGGAAGTTTACAAAGTTTGGGATCATTTTAAACTACAACATAAAGAAAACACCGTACCACGTATTGTTTAAAGTAATCAAAAAGATTTAAAATTTTTATTTATATACAGTGCGGTCAAAAAGTCCCTCTGCGTTGGCCGTGTAGAGCAGAGTGGAGCACATTTTTAAAGCTGTCGATAAATACATGGATTTAGTGCGTGAAAATTTTAAAGCTGCTTTTCCGGAAAGAAGAAAACCACATCGCGATACTGTGTGAGA
This sequence comes from Silurus meridionalis, assembly GCF_014805685.1. Taxonomy (NCBI): domain Eukaryota; kingdom Metazoa; phylum Chordata; class Actinopteri; order Siluriformes; family Siluridae; genus Silurus; species Silurus meridionalis. Next base: position 9,575,830 of record NC_060911.1, on the reverse strand, counting down.
TTTAATAAATAAATACATGAGTAAGAATAACAATAAATTCAATTAAACAAATATTTTCCTACTCTCCTCTACAGGGCCACTGTTGGTGACTTTTTGAAAGCACAATATTTGTATTTTGATGTAATATGGCAATTAAATGCACTAAATGGGTTTAGTTTATTAAAAAGGAAACACATTCTCTCTTTTATTTAGTATTGCTGTTTAATAAAGAAAAAGTACTTCTTACCTGATTAATCGATGGGATAATCGTTAGAATACTAAATGACCAAAATAATGGATAGCAGCAGCCCTAGTCGTTTTCTCACCAACTTTTGTTTTTTTTATTTCAATTAATGACAATTTTTAAACTACATAAAAAATGTAAATGAATAAGTACATTAAAAAAATACTTTTTGTATGAAAACAAACAAATATGGGTTTAAGACTTTTTATATATTTATATAATATTATATAGATTTTTATCATACAAAACAATGTAAATGATACTGTAGAAACTATTAAAATAAATGAATCAGCAATTTGGCAAAACCTTTTGACCAATCAGAATGAAGAATTGGGTATCAGCATTAACATGTCACTATAGGTGTCAGGCTATCAGTCAATTCAGTGCTGTAACAATTCACAAATTTATTTCAGTGTCTGAAAAATGTTCATACCTGATGAAAAGCTGTGGTCCTCCGCAGACTTTTGTCAACAGTTTACAGTCATGTCCATGTTCGTAAAGTGACTGTTATGACTACTGTGTATTTTCCGGGATGTTGTACTTTGAGGTTTTTCCCACTTCCGGTTTCGGCGTGTGCTTGATTTTGATTGGACAAAAGATGTGACGCAATCACGCCTAACAGCGTGCGTAGATTTCCTTAGACTTATACGGAAGATCTTTAAATCTCGTTTATCAAAATGAACGAATCTTCTTTTTTTTGTCATTTAGTCCAATTTCGTTACTTTAATACTAAATAAAATGTTACATTTTCAATAAGTGGATCCCCCTAGATTCTGTTTCTGTACATAACCTACAGGGATTTTGCCATGCTTTGCGCATGCGCGTGCAGTAAAAAAAAAAAAAAAAAAAAAAAGAACCGAATCCCTGTGAGTCGACTCGTTCTTCTGAGTCACATTAAGACTCATTCAAAAATGAATGCATCGTGCATCACTACGAGACATATTGCGTGTTAATTGTGCAGGCTCATTTATTATCTAATCTAAAACGATGTCCCAGCTTTGCTTTGGCGCGCGATCTCATTAATTAGTATGCACGATATTAATATTACTCAAAAGGAGCCACTGTAGATGAGCTCATATTAGCTCCCTGTTAGCCTTAGCTTAGTGGCGAAGGTAATTTATATATATTTGTTTTGGTGTATTTGTATTTGATGATCAGGAAATTGCCTGTTACCTACCAGCTTGCCAATCTTTATTTATAAATAGCGTATAAACTTTCTTTCAGCTTCTCCCTCTAGGGGTCGCCACAGCGGTTTTTACAGCATGTTTTTACGCTGGATGCCCTTCCTAACGCAACCCTCCCCATTTATCCGGGCTTGGGACCGGCACTAAGAGTGCACTGGCTTGTGCAACCCTAATTTTTGCCCTGACCGGGCAAACGTTGCAATACTCAACAGGTGGCTCCGTGGCGCAATGGATAGCGCATTGGACTTCTAGGCCAAGCACTAGCGATGTGATTCAAAGGTTGTGGGTTCGAGTCCCACCGGAGTCGCTTCTTTTCTTTATTAATAAAAAAAAAAATTATATATTTTTTGTACTTATATTATTAAAACGCCTTGAAATAAATACGATCGCAATTTGTATTTCTTATAAAATTTTCTTTGTTTCTGTTAAACATAAAATGCATTGACCAAAGGTCTCCTTTAGGGGGCGCTTAGTGTCCCAACTCTGGTCTTGAAAACCCCCATTGTTCAGGGTTTTTTTTTTTTTTTACTAACGCAACCTTACCCATTTATCTGGGCTTGAGACCAGCACTGAGAGTGCACTGGCTTGTGCAACCCTAATGGCTTGGGTTGGTTCCCTGACCGGGGATCGAACCTAACCACTAGACCTCTCATCCAGTCCGTGGAGACCTTTTTGTCTACGGAAAAAAGTTTTACGTGTATTCTGCCAAGATCAGCCGCCACTCACGTGGACGTTATGTTTTTACCGAATTAAAATAGAGGCGCGCAGTAGTGCGTTACTGTAATTTCTGGACTATTAAACGCACCCAATGAATTTGACAAAGATTTTTATTATGAACATAAATACGCCGCACCTGTCTATAAGCCGCAGGTGCCTACAATGAAAAACTAATGAACTTGGATAATGCACACGTTTCTGGAGAAATCCCTGAACAATGGGGGTTTTCAAGACCAGAGTTGGGACACTAAGCGCCCCTTATAGGAGTCCGTTGATCAATGCATTTTAGGTTTAACAGAAACAAATAAAATTTTATAAGAAATACAAATTGCGATCGTATTTATTTGAAGGCGTTTTAATAAAATAAGTACCAAATTTTTCTATTAATAAAGAAAAGAAGCGACTCCGGTGGGACTCGAACCCACAACCTTTGAATCACATCGCTAGTGCTTGGCCTAGAAGTCCAATGCGCTATCCATTGCGCCACGGAGCCACCTGTTGAATAAAGCAATATTTGCCCGGTCAGGAAACCAACCCCAGCCATTAGGGTTGCACAAGCTAGTGTACTCTTAGTGCCGGTCCCAAGCCCGGATAAATGGGAAGGGTTGCGTTAAGAAGGGCATCCAGCGTAAAGCTAAAAATACTAGTTTTTGGGCCAATGAGCAAAATCTCAGTCTTATCAGAATTTAAAAGTAGAAAGTTATGGGTCATCCAATCTCTTAGTTCCTTAACACACTCAGTTATCCGGGTTAATTGAGCTGTATCGCCTGGTTTAGATGAAATATATAGCTGAGTATCATCAGCATAACAATGGAAGCTAATTCCATGCCTTCTAATAATATTTCCTAACGGAAGCATGTATATTGTGAAGAGCAGGGGTCCTAGAACTGAACCTTGCGGCACGCCATAATTTACTTGCATTAGCCTGGATAGCTCTCCATTTAAATCTACGAAATGGTAACGATCGGACAGGTAGGATTTAAACCAGCTTAATGCCTGTCCCTGAATGCCGATGTAATTTTGTAAGCTTTAATGTAGTTGATGCAGACTCATGCATAAATTAGTTGCGGCAAAAATGCTGATTAGCGATGTAATTTTCCATGAATCTGCTCTATTAGAGATTAAAATATTACTTATCTAGTGAACGTTAGCTTGTTTACAATAGCTTGTAGCATAGTGCACTGACACTAACACACCAAAGCCGTTTCCCATGCAGTGTTTTATTTGGGACGACTTGGTATAATGTTAACTTAACATTAACACACAATTAGCATATTGTTTATCTGTGCATTTAATAAATGATCACTGTGCTACATCCGAACTGACCCCACTGTATTTTTATAATCAATTTCTATTCTGTTCTTAAGTGTCTTAATTAATTTGTAAATAAAATGTTAAACCTTTATTTTAATTCCTTGTTTTTATTGTTGTGATTATTTTTTTATGATAGTTTAACTTAATTTATGTAAAGCAGTTTGAATTACTATTGTAATTGACGCAGTTTCCATTGCACAATAATAATGATAGAAACAAAGTTTTTCACTGTGGAGACTTAACTTTATACTGTAAGTACAATTTGACTGTATTATTTGTGTCCCCCTTCAAAAACTGCTCGAGAATTTTTATATTTATTGTCCCCCCCTACTGTTAAATGAAATTTACGCCCATGATACGGTAACAGAGTTACTTTATTTTTAAAAGTAACGCGTTACAGTATTAGTTACTGTCAAAAGTAACTCAGTTACAGTAACGCGTTACTGCCTAACACTGGGTATAACTGTTTTATTTCTTTCATGTGATTCGTGTGCATTTGTTTTCCAGGACTGGACGAATAAATTAAACCTGCAGTTCAAGTTACAATAAAATAGCACTTTGTAGGTATTTTTATATTAAAAGTCTTGGAGGTTTTTTAAATCTGCTCTTACTTTTTCAGGATAGCTTTCAGGTAACTTTTTTAGGTGATGTATAAAATCAAGATGAACCGTGAACATGTTTTTCTTTTTTTATATATTGTCAACAATGTAAATATCATAATTAAAAAATGTTCAATAGTTAATAAAAATATTAGCATTACACAGTTCCATGTAACCACATGGTCACACATTTTAGAAAAATAATGCATAATTCATAGCATCTGTGCCACTAGGTACAACTATCAGAAATATCAAACTTAATTACTATGTTTTTGTAATCCGAATAGAAGACTTGAATGTATTAATTAGACTCATCTTGTCAGATGAGTTGGAGAGAGAATGACTAAAAATACTAAAATATATATCCAATGGCATCCCAGCATCAAATACACTGCATTTCAACAATGTAAATATCATAATTTCAAACATTTAAATTAGGTAATAAAATATATTCACATGACACCCACCAGTGTGTCACAATATAATAATACTTACTGTATACATCATTAAACTACAACAGCAAAAATGCACAATGCCCTATTACCACATATTCACACATTTTAGCAAACAGTACATATTTCATATCACCTGGAAAAACTATCAGCAATATCAAACCTCATTACTTACACCGATCAGGTGTAACATTATGACATTATAACATTATGACCAATAAAGTGAACAACACTGATTATATCTTGATTATGACACCTGTTAGTGGGTGGGATTTATTAAGCAGGAAATAAAAATTATGTCCTCAAAGTTGTTGTGTTCAAGGCAGGAAAAATGGGCAAGCGTAGGGATTCGAGTTTGACAAGGGCCAAATTGTGATGTCTAGATGACTGGGTCAGAGCATCTTCACAACTGCAGCTCTTGTGGGATATTCCTCGTCTGCAGTGGTCAGTATCTATCAAAAGTGGTCCAAGGAAGGAACAGTGGTGAACCGGCGACAGGGTTATGAGTGGCCGAGGTTCATTAATGCACGGGAAGGTTGGACCAGACGAGCTCCTTTTGCTGAAAATGCTGAACAAGTCAATGCTGTTGATGCTCAATGGTTCAGAAGTGTTTTGGCAGCAACAGGGGGACCAACACAATATTACGCAGGTGCACAGTAAAAACAGAAGTGTTAATTTAACCCCTAAAGAGTTCAATTTGACTCTGTTTCAGATAACATTTGGTGCCACTCGAAATCAGTGTAAAATTTACTCTTTGGTCAGTGTCAAGTTTTTAGAGTTAATTCTACTCAATATTGTGTAAAAAAAATAACAATGAAATGTGTAAAAATATTTAACACTGTAGGTTAATCACACTGTTAAGAGTAATATAATTACACAGTATAGAGTTAATTTATCTACAATTTTACTTAAAAAAAAGACACTAAGTGTAATATTTACTTTTTATTTCTCTACAGTGTTTTAAAAAATATATAAATCATTAGATGAAGTGTTACTGATTTATAGAACTATCAACTACTATCCAAATAAAAACAAGCACAATAACACTAGATCACAGAACTTACAATTTATTGTAAAAAATAAAGAATTTTAATGTCATTTAATTTACATTGCAAACACATTGCCTTGTCTCTGACCTAAACATGTATAACATAATAATAAATGTTTACCAGAGAAAGCAATATGGCACAACAAGGAGAGTTGTGTCATTTCCTCCATATGACATTTGTATGTCAAAAGGCCTAGGGTAATGCAGGTTCACATGAAAAAAAAAAAAAATCCTGCTTTGTTCTGATCACCTTATATGCATGGAAATGTTCTTGAAAAGTTACTGTGTTTAAAAGCACTGTGATTAGCAACAGTTTTTCACACATTATCAAAACTGACTCAATCTGATAAAACACGGGCACTTCAGATTCAATTGATGGATATCTTGAACAATCTCTTCCATGGAAATCACTACGGAATTCAGTGTACTTTGACCAACACCTGCTGCCTTTAGATCAGAAATTACAGATGAACAACTATTTACAATGTATGGCGAAGATAACTGTGACTCTAAATATTCAGTCGACTCTTCAACATGAGAAACATTACTTGTATTGACAGTACTTTAAGGATATAAAAGATCATATTCTACAGAATCAACTAAACTGCTTCCATGGCACTTTTTAAGATGCCTACCTTTTGAAATCTGATGAGCTGATCTACAGCTTGATATGCAGATGGTGGTAGCAGATGTAGCAGCAGCAAGCAGCGGCAGACATGTCACTGTCCCAGCCTACAAATAAGTAAATAAAAACCTGGTTAACATTATGCCATAGCATTGCATTCAAAATGACAACTTGCACCATTACGAAAATGTACACTACACACCTACATAACCCACAATAACAAGTAAAACAGTTCCATGCATACAATTCTCAACTTCAGTAGCTGACTCAGCATTGCGCATCAAATCCAAGAGTTCTGTGGTGGGTACAAGTCCATGGCTTTCCTTTATTACTTTTGCTTTAAAAGTGGTTGGCCATTTCTCCAAGAATTTGTTGGCCGTGGCCTCACCAAACAGAAATCTGAAATCTTGTTCTATCTGCAATGTAACACACAGAAGTGATGAGTGATACATAATGCTACACTGGATATTTTGGTGATGCTGTGAATTAAGATTTCATACCAGTCCTGGTGTGTCCAGAAATCGTGGGAAGACCAAGAAGACATCTGATGATTTGGCTTCATCACTGACCATTGCTTGCCGATATATGAAGGTCATTTTCATCTTGTCACGTACAGTCTTTTCATCAGCAGAGTGTCTCAAAACAGCAATAGCTGCTTCCACATCCTCATCAGATGGCTCTCTGTCAAAGGTGGAGGGCTGATGAACACGACCTGGCCCACCAACTTAAGACATAATAAAATGTTCAAAACTTTCTGTACAATTCACAGGTCACCAATATAATCACGTCACTGATCAGTAAACATACCTTTAGGAGATTTGCTGACTGAGGCACTGCTTTCCTCTGCTGTTTTTCTTTATATGGTCTTCAATCGCCATGCAAAGTATCCTGAACCACTCTCTGGATCGTAGTAATGTTCCTAAGTGATTATAAATAAATTTTAAAGGAGTACTATTAACATTTCAAAGAGTGAATATGTGCATAATGTTGCAATAACCCATTTACTTACATATCCATGTTGTGAGTATGGGTCTTCTAGATAGGGAAACAAAGCTACTATCCCCTGTGCATACATCACTCTGACACTTTTGGGGGGGATGTCCTAGCATATATGACATTGCGCAACACAATTTACATGATTAATATTTGTAAAATAATAACAATGTTTATTTACAGCCCAGCTATATGCTTAATGCTTACCCATGTGTTTCTGTCATCTCAGCAGCAAGTATGTAATCATCTGTTTCTGGTGGCATCTGTCAGGGATTTGGTTTTTCCATACTCTTGCATAATTTGTTCACCACCAGGCTTTGATGTCAAGATTTTAGAAATAAACCATAGGTGGAATAAAATGTGCATCCGTTATTGTAAAACCATATGTAATAATGATGGGAAAAAATGTTATCCAAAGAACACTTCCCATGGTAAAACAACATTCAGATTGGACTTAACAATTAAAGCAACTTGGACGTAGCAATTTCCACCACTTACTGCTTTTGCCTCGTAGTTTATGTGGCATGGCTAGCTTCCTTCGGCAGTGGCTTCTTCTTCAACAGGGTCACAGATCGTGAAATTCAGGATGACAGTGTCATCAGATGTATCCGAGCATGATGATAATTAAGAGGCACCTGTTCATTATGAAATTTGTACAAAATATAGAAACATATTACAAAAAAAATGTACCGGTATTTTAGGAAATAAATGTTCTCATCCCGGCCTTTAAACTAAACAAACTAATTTGTGAATTGTCTGAATGAATACCAAGTCCTCCATTGCCCAGCATGATTCTCAGAGTTCCAGGTGACTCCTTCACTATTTCTTCAAAAACCTCCCTGTCAACTTCTGTGTCTGACTGGTCATACACCTTAATGTCTGGCTGCATGCTTTCTGGTATGTTTAATTTTAGACACGCTGTTTAAAAAAGTGTAATAAAAAAACATGCATTCCCTTCTTACAAGAATGAAAGTTCATATTTAAGTTTGCCTTATGTATTCACTAAATGATGAAAGACAAGTATTTGCAGCCAATTTTATGTAACTGAAAAGAAAATGATTATTGACCTAGATATCATAACATAATTGGTTAAAGCTGTATTATTTTGTGATTGCATGATGTATAGGCTATAGCTTTAATCTAATGTACCCACCTTCTTTCAAGAAAGCATCGAATGTCAGCTCAGACAGCTTGACGTATTTCTGCTCTTCCCTGAATTGAACACGCAACAGCATTTTGCCCCTGTTAACAAAGAAAATATATATTCAAAATCATAATTTAGGGCTGGTTCAACTAAGAGTTACCTATCCATTTCTCTCATGCACTATGCATTACTTAGATGTTACACTGCAATTACAAATGGTGGCTGAAGAAGACAAAGTTGTGCCGGTTGAATATAATGTTAGGCTATTTTCTGCAGCAAATTCTTCTTCTTCTTCTTCACGCTGCTCCCATTAGGGGTCGCCACAGTGGATCATCCGTCTCCATACCACCCTGTCCTCTACATCTGCCTCTTTTACACCAACTACCTGCATGTCTTCCCTCACCACATCCATGAACCTCCTCCTTGGCCTTTCTCTTTTCCTCCTTCCTGATGGCTCCATCCTCAGCATTCTTCTACCAATATAACTCATGTCTCTCCTCTGCACATGTCCAAACCATCTCAATCTCGCCTCCCTCACCTTGTCACCAAAACATCCTACATGCGCTGTCCCTCTAATAAACTAATTTTTAATCCTGTCCATCCTCACCACTCCCAACAAAAACCTTAACAACTTCAGCTCTGCTACCTCCAGCTCCACCTCCTGTCTTTTACTCAATGCCACTGTCTCTAGTACATACAACATCACAGGTCTCACCACAGTCCTATAAACTTTCCCTTTCACCCTCATAGATACTCTTCCATCACAAATCACTCCTGCTATCACTCTTTTCCACCCACTCCACCCTGCCTGCACTCTTTTCTTCACTTCTCTAAAACACTCTCCATTAATTTGCACTGTTGACCCCAGATACCTGAACTCCTCCACCTTCTCCACCTCTTCTCCCTGCAACCGCACCACTCCGCTGCGCTCCCTCTCATTCACACACATGTACTCTGTTTTTCTCCTACTGACTTTCATTCCCCTTCTCTCCAGCGCATATCTCCACCTCTCCAGGCTCTTCTCAACCTGCTCACTACTCTCACCACAAATCACAATATCATCCGCAAACATCATAGTCCAGGGAGACTCCTGTCTGACCTCGTCCGTTAACATGTCCATCACTGCAACTAACTCTAAGAAAAGAGTAAATAAGTTAATCCTTTTGAGCTCCATTTCGTTTGGTCTCTTCCGCCCCATACGGTATAGTCGTTTAACTCCGCCCCCATACGGTATAGTCCTTTAACTCCGCCCCCACTAGTTGTGTGAAGCACACATGGAATAGGAAAGTCATGCCGCTAAAACGCTCTGAAATCGTACAAGGTTCTTAAGGAAAGTAAGGGATAATTAAGCACCTAGCTGGAACGGGAACAAGGTACTATGTTTGATTGTTTAATGTGTATATGCATTTATATGTGGGTTAATCTATTTAACTGTGAAGGTGTTTTAATGTGTTGTTATCACTGTCACATCTGTGACATCATTGTGTGACATCACAAAAGGGTTTCTTATAAATCGCTATTCATGTTTATGTTTGTAAGAGCTGATTGTATTATTTGTTATTTATCTGTTCTGTAGCTCTTACGGTGTTTCACTAAGAAAAGGTTTTTCATCAAGGAAAGGTAGATTTTGTGTTTCCCAAAGAAAAGGCTGACGGCTGAACACAAAATAAAGGCTTTTTGAAACATCAGTACGCTTCACCATTGTCTGGCTGGGGATTAGCTACAGTAAGAGCTTGACCCGCATCGATTCCAATAACTGTTGTCTACAACGGGCCACAGAGGGTCTTCAAAGCACCAGTTACAGCTTCTGCTACATCACCGTCACAAGGTATCAGCGTGGACTCATCAAGCTGCTTCCTCGTGCCTGACCCATATATTTCGGACAGTGGTCTCACAGATTCGGTGCAATGGTCAAGTACAACCGCACTTAGGGACATTGATGCAAGACCGTGAGTATTAATCTACTCTAGTACGACAATACGACGAGCAACGGATGAATGGCTTCTCGGACTGAACATTCAATACTCACCAGCTCAGCAACAAGAGCAACAAGATAAACTGTGATTATATTTGCGCCCATGCCTGCAGGCATCCACATGGACCTTGTCTAATTAAGGACATAGATTTTTGTTATTTGAATTTTGCATTCATCCACTTAGTTAAAAGTGTTTATTGAGGATTTACCATTCACATTTCCCTCATTTAAATTTATTATTGTTGATAACTTGTTCATTGTAGTATTTACACTGACATTTACAATAATTCTAGTGTCTATATGTACATGCATATGTTTCAGCTGCTTAAATTGATGTTCTGATATTTTATGTTTATACAGTTCATATTCAGGGCTTTTCCATATCTGTTAAGGGGGTCTTCTTCCGCCATTAGAGTAAAAAATTTAAAGTGATAATGTCACAGTCAGGAAATGAGATAGAGGTGGAGGAGCAGATGGCTGGTTACCAGCATGAAGATTTACAAGGTCCAAGACGCTCTGAACGCACACGCCATCCTATAGAGAAGATGCTCGCGCATCAATATGAAGAGGCCAAGAGAAAAGAGAAAAGGCTGTTTGCCATGTACGAACAGTGGAAGCTCCACGCAAGGAAGGCAAGAGATCAGCTAAAGACTTATATGTCAGAGAGTCAGCTCTGGCCTCTCATTGCCGAGCTTAAGAAAAGTAAAGAAGACGTGATGAACATTTATTATGAAATTCGAAATCTCACTTCACCCTCCACCGACATAAGAAGAAGAGTTGATACGTGTGAAGCTGTGACCACAGAAATCATCAACATTGCATACAGCAGAGCTATAAATGAGGAAAGCGGGTTTGATGAGCCGCAGGAAAGACCGTCCAATCACTACTCCATAACTTCATCCATGATAGTAAAACGCGTGGACGCAGCAGCTGAACTAGCAGTAAAGGAAGCAAATTATCAGATGCTGCTGGAAGAAGAAAAGCAAAAGGAATCTATAAGAGAGCTAGAGGAACAACAACGCAAGGCTCTAGAGGCACAAAGGCGTAAGTTGGAGCAATTACAGGCAGCGAAAGAGATAAGGGCCGCTCAAGCCAAGTTGAAGATCTACGAAAGGGAGACGGATCACAAGGATGCTATTTATCTCAAGAAGGAAAGGAACATGGAAGCAAAGAATACACCTGTAACTACAGTGCCCCTCTCTCAAGTTGCAACGAATCGTCATACAGACATTCCCTCTCTCACTCAGCTCTTTCAAGACAACACAGCCTTAAATAGGCTTCCTGTTCCTGAGCCATTTGTCTTCAATGGCGATCCCATACAATTCATTGAATGGAAGGCAGCATTCACTTCACTCATAGACCAAAGGGCAATCACGCCAGCCGAAAAACTAAATAGTCGCTTTGGCCAGCCATTCGCCATTCAGAGAGCATTTAGAGAGAAGCTCACCAACTGGCCGAGAATTCCATCAAAGGATGCTGAAGGACTGAGACGCTTCTCAGATTTTCTGAATGCTTGTCAAGATGCCATGCCTCATGTCAAGGGTCTTGACATATTAAACGACTGGGAAGAAAATCGGAAGCTCGTTCACAAATTGCCAGACTGGGCAGCTTTACGCTGGAACCGACAAGTCACGCAAAGCCTAAATGAAAATCAAGAATTCCCAAGTTTCAAAGAGTTTGCTAGATTCATGTCAGATGAAGCCGAGATTGCTTGTAATCCCATTACGTCCTTTCATGCCCTTCATTTGTCAGATTCTATCACTGAGAAGGGAAACCTCAGAGATGTGAAGAAAACCAAAGCTAGTGTGTTTACCACTCAAATAGTCACTAAAAATGAAAAATACAAGTCAGAACAGTGGAAAGTTAAGGTTTCATGCATCTTTTGTCAAGATAATAGACACCAACTACACGCATGCTACAAGTTCACTGAGATGGTGTTAGTTGAGCGACGCAACTATATAAAGGAGAAGAAACTCTGTTATGGATGCCTGAAACCCGGCCACAGCGTGAGAGACTGCCGTCATCGTTTTTTCTGTGACCACTGTAAAGGAAAGCATCCTACAGCCCTGCATGATGACAACTATAAAAGAGAAAGGACTACATCAGAACCAGAAACAAATCAAAGCGCTGCTGCAATGTCACTCAGTGTAGCAGGTGAAGGCTCATCAAACACATCTATGGTGATGCCAGTCTGGGTTTCATCTAAAAATGACCCAACCACTGAGAAACTCGTCTATGCACTGCTCGACACTCAAAGCGATACTACGTTCATTGACCAAGAAGTGAGTGATGGTCTTAATGCTGACAAGTATCCAGTGAAACTAAAGTTGACGACTATGAGCGGCAGAGATACGGTGATCCTGGCGAAGGTGTCTCTGGGCTTCGTGTTAGAGGATATAGTTCTGCAGTTCAAGTCGATCTTCCGGTCACCTATACAAAGGACTGCATACCTGTCAACCGCTCTCACATTCCCACTTGTGAGACGGCTAAAAAATGGAGTCATCTGGCAGAAATAGTGGATGAAATACAACCACTGAAGGACTGTGTAGTAGGTCTTTTGATCGGCTACAACTGCTCAAGAGCTATGGCACCAAGAAAGGTCCTTTTAGGAGACGACGAGGAACCCTATGCTGTAAGGACTGATTTAGGATGGAGTATTGTAGGGCGCTCACTACAAACCCAGGATGCGTTGGGCACACATCATCTGTGTCACAGAATTACAGTTAAAGAGCTACCTACGTTAACTCCTACCGACGTCATTCGCGTTCTAGAGTCTGACTTCAAAGATGGCAATGACGACAGCAAAATTGTGTCACAAGACGATATCACATTTCTTAACATACTGGAGAAAGGAATAAGGAAAAATGTGCCTGGACATTATGAAATGCCTCTGCCCTTCAAAACCAGACCCAGCCTGCCTGACAACAAAGGCTCAGCTATTACGCGCCTCCTTCACCTTAAAAGGAAATTACAACGGGATGAAAGGTATAAGGAACATTATGTTGAGTTCATGGAGGAAGTCATTGGGAAGGGAGACGCTGAGCAGGTCAATGACGGTGGGAGTGAAGAGGAGAGATGGTACATTCCCCATCATGGTGTGCATCACGCGAAGAAGCCAGATAAACTTTGTGTAGTGTTTGATTGCTCAGCCAGATACAAAGGAACAAGCTTGAATGATCACCTCCTCTCTGGGCCCGACATGTTGAACAACTTAAGTGGAGTTCTCCACTTAAATCTAGCTGAGGAGAATCGTGACATCTACCCTCAAGGCTCGAGATTTGTTATGAGGGACCTTTATGTGGACGATGGGCTCACAAGTGTCGAAAACACTGAAGATGCTATTCAGCTTGCCAAGGAAGATATGTATGGCAAGAAAAGGTGGAGACATGTTCAATACCTTGCAGAACAGTTTTGGAGTCGATGGTGAAAGGAATACCTCACCAACATAGCTCTTAGACAGCGCTGGCATGCTCCAAGAAGGAATTTACAAGTTGGAGATATTGTAATCCTGAAAGGAGAGGATTTGCAGAGGAATGAGTGGAGATTGGGTAGAGTTTCAAAAGTCACTACTGACAAAAATGGACTTGTACGGAGAGTTAAACTCCAGCTTGGTGACCGTAAGCTTGGCAAGAAAGGGGAGCGTCTTCATGAATTGTCAGAAGTTGAGCGCCCAATCCAGAAGCTTGTTCTGTTGCTGGAGTCTAATTAAATCTGCTCCTTCCCTCTATAGTGCATAATAGTACATAGTCGTTGCTAAGTTTTCAACTTTGGCATAAGTTGTCTTTATACAAAGTCTCAATTTTCAGTTGAAATCATTTGTGCTTAATATGTCCCATTATTCACTCATGATTGGTGGGAGTGTAACTAACTCTAAGAAAAGAGTAAATAAGTTAATCCTTTTGAGCTCCATTTTGTGTGGTCTCTTCCGCCCCATACGGTATAGTCCTTGAACTCCGCCCCCATACAGTATAGGCCTTTAACTCCGCCCCCACTAAAAGGAAAGTCATGTCACTAAAACGCTCTGAAATCGTACAAGGTTCTTAAGGAAAGTAAGGGATAATTAAGCACCTAGCTGGAACGGGAACAAGGTACTATGTTTGATTGTTTAATGTGTATATGCATTAATATGTGGGTTAATCTATTTAACTGTGAAGGTGTTTTAATGTGTTGTTATCACTGTCACATCTGTGACATCATTGTGTGACATCACAAAAGGGTTTCTTATAAATGGCTATTCATGTTTATGTTTGTAAGAGCTGATTGTATTATTTGTTATTTATCTGTTCTGTAGCTCTTACGGTGTTTCACTAAGAAAAGGTTTTTCATCAAGGAAAGGTAGATTTTGTGTTTCCCAAAGAAAAGGCTGACGGCTGAACACAAAATAAAGGCTTTTTGAAACATTAGTATGCTTCACCATTGTCTGGCTGGGGGTTTGCTACAATCACAACTGTAAACAGGAAAGGGCTCAGGGCCGATCCTTGATGCAGTCCAACCTTCACCTTGAACCAGTCTGTCTTCCTACTGCACACTTCACTGCTGTCACACTGTCCTCATACATGTCCTGCACCACCCTCACATACTTCTCTGACACACCTGACTTCCTCATACAATACCACAACTTCTCTCTCGGGACCCTGTCGTACGCTTTCTCTAAATCCACAAATACACAATGCAATTCCTTCTGTCCTTCTCTATACTTCTCCATCAACATTCTCAAAGCAAATAAGGCATCTGTGGTGTGACTGATCAACTTTATTCTCCTGTAGTTACTGCAGGTCTGCACATTTCCCTTATGCTTAAAGATTGGTACCAGCACACTCCTTCTCCATTCCTCAGGCATCTTCTTACCTTCCAAAATCTTGTTAAACAATCTGGTTAAAAACTCCACTGCATCTCTCCTAAACGTCTCCATGCTTGTTCTGGTATGTTATCTTGTCCAACCGACTTTCCACTCATCCTCTTAATCCCTGCTCTTTCTTCCTCCTTACTAATCCTAACCACTTCCTTCCTCACCAACTCCACACCACCCAACCTTCTCTCTCTCTCTCATTTTCCTCATTCATCAGCTGCTCAAAATACTCCCTCCAGCTTCTCAACACACTCTCCTCACTAGTCAACACATTTCCATCTCCATCCTTTATTGCTCTAACTTGCAGCACATCCTTCCCAGCTCGGTCCCTCTGCCTGGCCAATCGCTACAAATCCTTTTCTTCTTCCTTAGTGTCCAACCTCTCATAAAGCTCCTCATATGCCTTTTCCTTGACTTTTGCCACATCCCTCTTTACCTGCTGCCGCATCTCCTTGTTCTCCTGCCTACTTTTCTCATCACTCTGTCGATCCCAATTCTGTTTCTCCAACCTCTTTCTCCTTCTGCTCTCCTGCACTTCCTCATTCCACCACCAAGTCTCTTTGTCTTCCTTTCTATTTCCAGATGTCACACCAAGTACTTTTCTAGCTGCCACCCTCATCACTCCTGCAGTAGTTACCCAATCATCCAGCATCCATCATCCACCTTCACCACCACATAGCCCCTGTCTGACCTCTTCCCTGAATCTCACACTACACTCTTCCTCATTCAGTTTCCACCATCTTATTCTTCCTCACTCTCCTTCTCTTCTTCTTCACCTCCAAAACCATCCTACAGACCACCATCCCAGGCTGTCTAGCTAGACTGTCCCCTGCCAACACCTTATTTTCTGCAGCAAATTAAAGCTAGTTAAAGTTAAGAGGCACGGTCTCCAATTAGCTACCAAATAATTGTGCCAAAGTTAGCTAGCTCATTAGCTATTTTAGTTCGAACAGTAACCCGTTAAAATTGTTAAGCCATGTAAAACAAACACGTCAGTGATCTAAGTTATCGTTTAATAAGACCAACATTAACTATCATATGCATGCTAACATTACCAGAATATATAAAAAACCTAGATTCACTTTGCCTGGGAAGCTAAAAAATACATTAGCTAAGAATAGCTATTAACTGTATTAAATCTTTTGTTTTTATAGTGACCGAGTTAACGTTATTTTACGCATAAATCATTCTGACCAATTGAAATTGTCACTGCGTTTCTGCAGATTTTTACACTCAATTTTAACTCCACTGATAGAGCAACTTTACTCTCCAAAGTGTTAAAAATACTCTATCTGGGTTCAAATAACTTTACTCTGAAATATAAACATTATATTTACTGTGTGGTCATAATGTTATGCCTGATCAGTGTATATACATAATACTTGAAATATGACTGAAAACTATTTTTACAGTAAGAAACCCATTTTCTTAATCATTTCCTCAAAGACTTGAATGCATTAAATCGACTAATCTCACCAGATGAGAAAAGAGAAAGAATGAAATATACATAAATAAAACATTCCAGCATCAAATACCCAGCATTCCCTGCTTTTGCCTGCTGACCGGAAAAGGAAAGCAGAGGGATTATTTACTAAATCTCAACAACACAGGGATACAGGGGCATGCATTTGTAGTAGATATAATATTATTTTCTGTTTTATTATTATAATTATTATTATATCAGTAATATTTGTCCATATTTATTGCAGTCATTCAATTCAGATTGCATTTATCTTTAAGGCTTGTTGATAAGTGACAGCTTATGGGAGAAATTGATTGCTGAGGGCCAGATGGAAGCTGCACCACAACAGATGGGCTCTGAATTTCATCTGATCTGCTGATTCAAAAAAAAGGAGGACACTCAGAGGAGGAGGAGGGAGAAAAAAGAGGAAAAACCTCCGAGCAGAAAACCAGGTCAGGTACGGCGTCATGGTGGACAACCGCTCGGCCACGGCGCTGGTGATCGCGTGCGTGCTGAGCACCCTGGCCACGGTCTACCTGTCTGTGGCGGTGGGCACGCGCCACTGGTATCAGTACGCGAGCCCGCGGGTGCGGCACGAGCACAACGCGAGCGAGCTGCGCGCGCTGCACCAGGAGCTCAGCGACGCCGAGTTCGACGAGAAGACCGCGAGCGACGCGATGTTCCGCCTCAACGGCACCCTCGGCTTGTGGTGGAGGTGCGTGCGCGTGCCCGCCGACCGCAACCGCTGGTACCGCGAGCCAGGTGAGGACTTCGTCATCATCATCTTCATCATCATCAGCATCATCATCATCAGCTGCAGCAATTCGTATTCCTACAGTGCTCGTTAATGCAATTACTATCAAATGTATAATAATGATTCATATAAATATTTTAATATAATTCTATTCAATTTATATTATATGATACAGTAATACCGTAATTCGTTCCTGAACTGACAAATACGGAACAAGTATTTTTTTATGCAGTCTGGAAACTGTACTGTATAATGAATACAGAAAATGCATAAAGAAGTCCTAAGATTCCATGCATTATAATGTTTTTTTCTTCTTTCTTGAGACAACGTTTCTCCAGGACACTGGTGCTACATAAAACAACATAGAGCTACACCACACAACATAGAAGTAGATACACAACACAGAGCTAAAGACTAAAGTAAGTTGTCCTGGTCACATAAAGTGCATCGTGTGCAACCTATTGCAAACAGACAACATAGGACAGTGTAGGACAGATACACAAAACACAAAATAGTGCCACCGCTAAACCTATTGTATAATGTGTTATACAGTACAATGTGCAAGAGAAAATACAGAATGTAAACATAACCGTTTGTGCAGTCAAGTAGATGCGCAACACAGCATGTTTATTTTATTATAACTATGTTAACTGTTATCTTATAAAACGGGTTGTGCTGAAGACATGGATGTGTGTGAATTGAGATGAGTAATGAGTGTGTGTTTGAGTTCAGGTTGCAGCAGCTCAGTAACACACAGTTAAGTGAGTGTGTGTGTGAGTTGCAGTTCAATTGTGTGTTGAGAAGCCTGATGGCTTGAGGAAAAAACGGCTTGTTGCACAGTCTGGATGTGAGGGTCCGAATGCTTGGGAACCTCTTCCCTGATGGTTGGAGAGTAAAGATTGTGTGTGAGGGGTGTGTGTGGTCGTCCACAATGCTGTTGGCTTTCGGGATGCAGCGTGTGGTGTAAATGTCCGTGATAAAGGGGAGAGAGATGATCGCCAATGATCTTCATGGCTGTCCCCACTATCCTCTGTAGGGTCTTGCGATCCGAGACGGTGCAGTTCCCAAACCAGGCAGTGAAGCAGCTGCTCTCTATAGTCCCTCTTTAGAATGTAGGCAGGATAGGGGGAGGGAGATGGGCTTTCCTTAGTCTTCTCAGGAAGTAGAGATGCTACTGGACTTTCTTGGTGATGGAGCTGGTGTTGAGTGAACAGGTGAAGTTCTCTGCCAGATGAACACCAAGAAATTTGGTGCTCTTGACGATCTTCACGGAGGATCCATCGATGATCAGCGATCTCTCTTTATGCTGACTCGTCGTTCTTGCTGATGAGCATAGTCGCGTCATTTGGAAACTTGATGATGTGGTTCAAGCTGTGCATTTCTACACAGTCGTGATTCAGCAGAGTGAACAGCAGTGGACTGAGCATACAGCCCTGAGGGGCCCCAGTCAGAGGACCCCACCATCCACCTTTTCACTTTTCCACTTTTTCAGGTTTCCACTCTGCCTCAATTCATTTTAAATGAGCTTTTGCTTATAGAAAAGTTGGTGTTGGATTTATGATGATCTTAGATGATGAGGTATTTTATAAGTTGCTCAGTAACTCCTGGTTCCACAGCGATAACTGACTGTATAAGTCTGTAGAAAGGACATTAATCATAATTACACACTGGGTGCTTTTAGTTAGTTCGTTTATTTTTTAAGATTTATAATCAAACCCTTGATGTCACCCAAATGAGGATGGGTTCCCCTTTTGAGTCTGGTTCCTCTTAAGGTTTCTTCCTCATAACATCTAAGGAAGATTTTCCTTGCCACAGTCGCCATGGCTGCTCATCTGGGATAAATACACATCATTCGCTTTAAATCTTAAGTTCTTCAAACCTGCTTTGAGACAACGTCCATTGTGAAAAATGCTATAGAAATAAACTTGAACTTGCCCAGAGAGGATAGCAGAGTTTATGAATCATGTTCATGCCATCTTCTTTTCATGATAGAGATTTAAACTGCTTTTGTGGATGACATGGCAAACCGGTGTTAATGAGCCCATGCAGTGATTTTCTTCAGAGAATCATGACTGTTTTAAATACACTGCGGTCTGAGGGCCTGAAGATCATGGGCATCCAATATTGATTTACGTCCTTGTCCCTTGTGCACAGAGATTTCTCCTGATTCCTTGAAACGTTTGATGATATTATGTACCGTAAATGATAAGATATTTAACAGTTTTGTTATTCTGAAATTGTTCCACAATTTGTAGACACAGTCTTTCACAGATTGGTGAAGCTCTGCCCATCTTTACTCTGCCTCTGTAAGATACACTATTTATACCCAATCATCTTAGACTAGACTTTTATTACCCTGTCCCAACTTTTCTTTTAGACATGCTGCACCTATTCAATTCAAAATGACCGTATTTTTTTTTTTAAATACCGTATATTCCGGACTATAAGACGCTACTCTTTTCCGACGTTTTGAACCCCCCGGCTTAAACAACAAAGCAAGAAATTTATGAATTTTTCCTGGGTTATTAGACCAATGAAATTTTCCGAACGGAAACAAAAAAACGCCTGTGTTCTGAGCTGCACGGCTTTGGGAGAAAAAACTTCCATCGGGTGATTTTTAAACGCACGACAATGCCAAAAGATAAACTCCAGAGAGAAATAGTTGTGAAAGTAAGGAGGAAGACAGTAAACAATGACTTTTTTGGTAGGCTACTGTTTAGATACAAGCCGCTGTAGCGCGTTGAGTCAGGGTGAAGGGAGAGCCCGCTAACTCCAGTTGCAACAGAAATTATATAAGCACAGACAGGTTTCCAAAACTCGTGCTTTTTTATTTGTCTTGGCAACAGCGTTACGGGTTAGTCAAAGAAACTTAGAAATGAGCATCAGAAAATAATAAGGAAATATTCCTTGGTCTTGCACACATGCAGTAATACCGGAAAATACAGTGGCATGCTATTCCCAAAATACCACTATGCTCCTAAAGGAAGCGCAACATATTTCGCCCATTATACCGTGTGTAACGTGTCTTTCGTTAAAGCCTGTGTAAAGTACATTAGTGTAGACTTAGTAGTGCGGCTTATTTATGTTAAAAATAAAAATATTTGTAAAATTCAGGGCTTATATAAGGGTGCGCTTTATAGTCCGGAAATTACGGTAGAACTTCCTCAGTGTAAACACTGATATGTTTCTATGTTCTATTGTGAATAAAATATGGCCTTATTAGATTTGCAAATCATTGCATTCTGTTTTTATTTACAATGTGTTTCAATGTTTTTGGAACTGCTGTTGTAAATCTCTTTTTGTGTGTGCTTAGATCCTGAGATGGACACAGAGTGTGTGAGCTTCACCTTGTCTCAGCAGTTCACACCCAAATACATAGAACCAGGCAATCACAACAGCGGAGAGGACATAATACGCACCTGTGAGTGAGATAAATGACAAAGACACACACACACACGCAAATGTGGACACAAACAATTCCCACTGTTACATTTAATTTTATAACATTCACTACACACTTACGGTAAAGTGTTTAGATTGGACTGACTGGTTTTGTAGTAAATGGAGCTTTTTTTGTAATTATAAAGAATATTTAACAATATTGTGAAAATTCATGTTACATTGAACATATAATAAATGTCCTTGTCTATTTCTAGATCTGTGGAGGTGTCAGTTTCTCCTGCCTCTGCTATCTCTGGGTTTGGTGTTAGTAGGAGGGTTGGTGGGATTCTGTGCTTGTTTGTGTCGTAGTTTCAGTCCTACACTGGGCATCGGACTCCTCCACCTTCTTGCAGGTCAGGAAGTTTTGCTTCTTAGAGTGCAACCAACATTGATCCATCCAAACACTGCCATTTTGTTTAACAAAATATACCAGTCTAGATCAAACATCAACATTTCATCATTAGACATAAAATTCATCATCAAAGCCATCAAACACAAACATTATCCATTAAATACCATTATCCATCAAACACACATCAGGTTTCAACAAGGTCTTTATTTCCTGATTTCACTCATACTGCATCTCACTCTTTCTATTAGGTGTGTGTTCTTTAGGCTGTGTGTGTTGTTTCCTGGCGGGTATGGACCTGCTACACCGTGTCTCCGTTATCCCAGACCTTGTGGACGGCTCTCTCGGTTGGTCCCTCTATCTCGCTCTCATCTCCTCTCCATTGTACATGATGGCCGCCGCTCTACTGGTGTGGGCCGCTCGCTGTCACAGCAAGAACTACTACCGTTTCACTGCCTACCGAGTGGCCTAGTGCATTACAAACTATTACAGCCAAGTCAGTGTCCTCAATCACGTGAAACTGCACTAAACACACATACACTTCTTGCATAGTAAACAGTATGTAAAAATATTAATCCAAGAACATACTATTGTAGCAATTACTTTTTGGCCAACATTCACTATATGGACAAAATAATTGGGACACCTGACTTTCCCAGCCATTTGTGGTTCTCTCCCAAACTGTTATCACAAAGCGAAAGGCACACAATTGTATAGCGTGTCTGTGGATGCAGTAGCAGGAAATCCAAACCTGTTCTAGCATGACAATACCCCTGTGTACAAAGCAAACTCCATAAAGATATGCTTTGCATTGGTTGGAGTGAAAGATCTCCTGCTATAGATTATATATTAGATATATATTATATTATATTATATATAGCTATATTATGAAGAGGAAACTGGGACTAAATGTGGAATGCGATGCTCAAAAAGCACATACCATACTTATGACTGGGTGTCTGCAAACATTTGGCAGTATAGTGTATTACTATTCCACAATACTACCGTAGTGCAACTATGGGAAAGAGATTACACCGTCATATAACCATAATATCAATGCTGTGAGATTACTTTACTAAATATGAAAAATAATTTTATACAACCTGCTAAATAGTATAGAACAAAACCCCCACCCCGTTACAAAGGAAGTAAATAACACGGCATATTAGTATAAAATAATAGCACTATACTAAGTCGTATCTCAAAATACTACACTTTACTATTGCACTTGATTGTATAATAAAATAGCACACTACCAACATATTGTGCGAAATAGTGTGACGTATGCATCACACGAACACAATAAAAATGTAATATGCAATCATACTACCATACTAAATTAGTATTGGAAATAAAATCCTACCAAACAACCATGCCAAATATAATAGAGTTTAAAAAAATTGCTGCAATAAATACTGTAGTATGGTACTTTAATACTTAAACACCCATCTCTTCTCAATACTATGGGAAAAAACATTAAATAACCATTTGATTTATTAAAAACATCTTATTACATGAAAATAAATAAAGTATACTACCATACAGTACAGTTAGACAAAACATTGAACATCCTTTTGCTAGAATAAAAAAAAAAAAAACTACCCTATTACTATTTGTACTTATTTTACGCCCCAAATCTCATACAAGTGCACTAAACACAAATGTACATTTCTTGCATAACGAACAGTTTATAAAGATAAGATTGGACCAACATACTATTATAGCAATTGATATGTGAAATAATGTGGGAATTAAACAACCTTTTTCTAGAATAAAAAAAAACAAAAAACAAGATGACGTTTTAATGTCACGTTAAAAAAAGAAACAAATCTAAGATTATGGAATTAAAGTCATAGCAATCTGAGAATAAATTTAAAATTGAATTTAATAAAGTTGTAGCAGTAGGAGAATAAAGTCTAAATATTTTAAGAATCAAGTCGTAGCAAAACGAGATTAATGTGGTAATATTTTGAGAAAAATCACAGAATTGAGAAAGAAACTTGAACCATGAATTGAATGTGGAATTTTGATTAGAATTTAGCGATCTTTTGCCTCATCAGCACAGGGTTTTATTTAGTAAACTGACACTGCAGCGGTGATGTCGGAAATATTATTCAGAAGAAAAAAATCAGACATTGAGGAATTTACCTTTTCTGTGAAGTCTGAAATGCCGACCAGTGGTTGACTCCAGGGATATCTATAGTTACATCTGCGTGCTATGCAAATATATTGTTTCTCAAGAGACTATGAGGATGATTATCAAAGAGATCAACCCTAAAGGAGTTGAACACCGGTGCGTTCGATGCTATATTATCATAATGCTAGGACTTCAAATTGTACTCAAAATGTTACGCCTTTATTAATGTATTGCTACGACTTTATTCTTTATACTTTTTTTTTTATGTGGCAAAACGTCATTGTAATTACTACCCTACCCTATTTCTACCCTAAAAAATTACTACTGTTGTACTATAACTACACATACTACTTTGACACTGTATGGTGTACTAAAACACCCCAATACTATATAGTGTCTAAAAATAATACATGAAAATCTGTCATCCAAAGTAGTATGCCGAAGAAAATACTACTGCACTGAATAGTATGGTATATTTGTACACTACTATACTACTGTACTAAACAGTAGGGGGAAAGTACATCATACTGTCATATTAATAATAGAATAAATAAAAGACTGCATCAGCATACTACTGTATTAAATAGCATGTTAAAATAGTACACCGCTATACTACCTAACTAAAGTATATAGCACACTAAACACAAGCACACTTTACTGACCTTGTGTACTATTTGGGCATACTATTAACTGCAGTGGCATGCAGATTGGGACTTTGGCTAAGCTTTGCTCCAAAGTAGATTTCCGGAGAATTTTGTGAGATTTACAGTGAATTAATGCACCCTGATAATCTGAAATCAGCAGCTGGAGATGAGATGGCTATAATGCGAGTGAGCCGAAAGTGCTGGGTGGACATTCACAGGGCTGTTAGATTCTTCATCATCATCTTGACAGTTAAATGCAGAAGCCATTTGCTGCAGCGAGGTGCCAACAATTATGGTTTAATCATAGCATTTACTGCCTCTATGGCAATGCAGGAGTGAGCAGTAAACCAGCAAACCAGCAGACCAAGCTTGAATAAAATCTGATTTATTAAAGGAAAAGCAAAGAGAAGGTTAGTTTTTCTTCTGAAATATGAAGTCGATACAGAATACTGTCTCCAAGATTGTGGTATATTTGCTTTAAAGAAATGAAGGAGCTGCTTATTATTAATGTGTGTCACACCAGATTTTTTTTATTCTGCTTCGTATACATTTGAAAAAAGTTTTTTTTTCTCTCTCTCAAAAAAGGCACTTTAATGTTTCACGCTTATCGCGCATGACTGTGTGCTGATGTGACATTTTTAATGCGAATAATGCTGTGTGTAAGTGATAGTCTGTGTGAATGTTGGGAATTCACTGGAGTGTTTCTCGCGTAAAACTGTGAAGTGTTTAATGGCACAGTGTAATAAAGACACACAGAGAGCTATTTTTCTGAGTCAAGGGGGTTCATTTTGCCACCATGTTTTATATATATATATATATATATATATGTGTGTGTGTGTGTGTGTGTGTGTGTGTGTGTGTGTGTGTGTGTGTGTGTGTGTGTGTGTGTGTGTATAACCAGTGTAAGAAATATAAATTAAATCGAAATTTAAATAAAAATAATAGAATAAAAAATAAACAAAGTGATCACAATGATTGTAGCTAACATTAGCTAGCGAATCATTTGAATATATCTGGTGGCATAATGGTGAGAAAAAGACCCAGTTCTGGTTCCTGCCTCCGAACTGTAGTGGTGGGGAAAAAAAAGCCTGGCATGGTGTTTATATAGTAAAGAAAATCAGGTATGGGTTCAAGCACACCATCCTTTTATTTTGAATAACTTGATCAGAAATTCATTTTGTGTTGTTATTTTTTAGGTTATAAAAAGTGTGTTCATGTTCATAGTGTTCATTAGACCAGGCTATACATAAGCATTAACATTTTTAATGAATATTGATTCAATTATTATTTCTGTTGCTCTACTTATTTATCCTGTTTTTTATTTTGGATGTGTAATTTAATATAAACACTTTATTATTATATAATACCCAGTGTTAACAGTAAATCTGAATTCCTTATAATAAACATGTTACAATTCCACATTGTGAATGTAGGGCATTAATATGAAATGACTGTCTCTTTGTAAGCTTTTCCCAATTTCTATAGTTATTGTATTTTGATGTTATTTAACCTGCATTTGTATGAAAAGTTCTGAATGAATGATTCGGAACCTTTAACCTCAATAAAATTAATTATTTTTAATTACTTTTTGTTTATTACGAACAAAACAACATCTGGTAATACAAGTTAGGAGCCGAGGGTTAATGTTCTTCCTCGGTCTTGTGATTTGAAGTGTTTGCTGAAGTGTTAAGTAGCTTTATTGAATTCCATTTGTGGGTATTTTATGTTAAAACAAAACAATTAGAAATTTTTTCCACAGAAATACAACGACCAGGCATAATATTATGACATTATTTCTTTATGACTGATTATCTCTTCATCATGACACCTGTTAGTTGGTGGATTTATTAGGCATCAAATTAACATTTTGTCCCCCAAGTTGATGTTAGAAGCAGGAAAAATGGGCAAGCGTAAGAATTTGAGTTTGACAAGGGCCAAATTGTGACGTCTAGATCAGATCTAGCTCTGGCTGCTAACACAATACATTTCTGCTAAAGTGAAACCCCAAAGCTAGCAAAATGTACAAACAACAACACAGTGGATTCACGATTATTATTATATTTAGAAAATATCAGTTTTTCTGCCGGTCATATCATTTTAATTTGTTGTATTTATAACACCCTCATTGATGCATGTGTGGAGCGAAGGCTGGTCCGTGTGGTCTGATCCAATAGACGAGCTCCTGTAGCTCAAATTGCTGAAGAAGTTAAGGTGTTGATGCTCGACGGGTCAGAAGTGTTTTAGCAGTAAAAAAAAGGGGCCAACACAATATTAAGCAGGTGGTCATAATGTAATGCCTGATCGATGGCCATAAAGTTATGCCTGGCCGGTGTATGTATACACAACAACTATTTGTCATTTTCTAAGAACAGATTCCTGTATACGGAGGTCAATATCACCATGAATCATGTAAGTTCTGAAAGAATTCTGAAACACATTTTTATTTCATGGACACTTTAAGGTTCACCAAATGAAGGTATAGACAAAAGCTGGTTCCCATCTAGTCAGGTCCTTTATCGAAAATTCAGGCATTTAAACACTGGGATTTCCATAATTGACAAGTGCGCACTTCACGTTCTTCTGCATTGCACGGCCGGAATCTCCACCTTCCTTCTCCTAGCTAGAGACAGAGCGACACCCGTCTCGTAGAACGCACACTCGTTGATGAAGAATGGATAGAGTGCCTCTTTCCCTTTGTACCTCAGAGTTTCTCCAGAAAAAGAGAGAAAGACGGGGTCACCTGGGTGGAGGAGACAGAAATCTCTATCCTGAGAAAAGGAGACAGGAGAAAGTTATTACAGCTTCTTAGCAACCATGAATATACGCACAACCTTTGCTGGAAAACAAACCTGTAGTTCTGGGTGTACAGCAGCTGTGATGGTGTGTGTAAGAGGATCTTGAGGGTATTTTATGTTCTCCACCATCGTGTAAACATCCACCGAGCCACTCTCAAACTGGGCCCCTGAAAATGAAAGCAAAAAAAGTGGAATCACAAGGCAACTGGCTTTTTAATATAAGATGCTTCTCCACTAATTTGAACTCGAAACATCTTCAGTACTATAACACAAAGATTCATTCATACTAGATGCTCTTCTACCTTCAAAGCATGCTGGGTACTGTAGCCTCCATGGTACCTGAGTTGAAAAGACGAACCCATTCATGTGTGAGATGAACAGCTTCTTGCATGGCAGTAAAAACGTTGGCTCTGATCACGCCATGTGGCTGAGGACCCACCTCCATCGCTGGACAGGGTGAAAAACTCTTATTTAGATAGAAATGTAGTTTTTAGTAAGACTTTTTAGTCAGCATGACATTTAAAGAGCTACTTTAACTTCGGTTTTGCGCACAGGGCAAAAAAATCATGTCGAGGCTATTCAAATTAATCGCTTCAGTGAAAATCAGGATGAAATGGCGTATATCTGAGGGCGTTTTGAAAGAGTCCATAAATTAAGAGATGTGTGTAATTCGCAGGAGTGCTTGAGTCAGCACAGCTCAGTCAAACAGAGGGGGGAGATGTTGTTGGGGTGTGGTGGGGGGTACTGGCAAAGGAGTCATTCATCCAAAAAATGCATAAGGCGCTTAGAATAAATGTATTAATTTGGCAGATGTTTTTTATTCAAGCATATAACTAAGTAGTTCAACTGAGGAGATTTAAAGGCTCAACAGTGAGACCGTGCCAGTCCTGTGAGAGAGCTAAGCTGACAGAGACGTAAACATGGTGATGCTATTCGTTTAACTTATAAAAGTGTAAATATTTCATCATCCATTTTTTGGCCAGACAGGCCAGTTTAAGTTTTTTCAGAATCATCTGCTCTCCCAAGATTTTCACCCGTACAGAGCAAACAGAAAAAAAGTCAAGCAAGCAACAATGGTAAACTGTGACAGTGTTTTAGAGGAGAATGTCCTGACAGGTTTCTGCTGACAGGAAGGCATTAACTAAATATCCACTTTTTACAACCTTGCTGAGCAGAAAAGCATTTCAGAACAATAACATGTAAAACCTTGACTTGAAGGGGGTTACTCATGTTAGCTAAGGACACATACGAGGTGTACTTTAGTAGGGAGTTTAACTCAGAAGGTTGCGAGTTTAAGCCCCAGCATTGCAAAGCTGCCACTCTTGAGCCCAGAGGCCCTTAACCCCCTGTGCTCCAGGGGTGCTATATCCCTGTGCTTCCCCACAGCTGTGTGACCCCAGCTTAATAAACACTACTTGGGATATATGCTGAAAAAAAATTTACTGTGCTGTAAAAGTATAAAGCACCTTTCTTTCTTGATTCTGAAAAGTTTTTCTCCCTGTCACAGTATGCAGTGTGAGAAGAGTTACTTTTGTCAGCTACATTCGGCTGGGCCATTCTTTTCTAAACTCTATTTTTTGTCTAAATATGATTCTTGTTTCTAAACCTTTGTAAAAACGATCAGCTCTGCTGATTGTAAGTGTATGTGAAAGCAACTGCTCATAGACTCACCAAAGCCATGTTTCCCAACAGAGTGCAATGTGTAAGCCTCACTCTTGGGAACATCGTAGTGGACGTAGCGCACTGGAATGGTGGCCAGCTCCCTCTGAAAACACGTACACACCTACATCCTTAACAGTTTCTGAAAAGTCTTTTTTTTTCATATGATTTGAGTCCTTAAGCCTAAACCACACATTTCAATCCTACTGAAGGGCTAAATCCAATGCCCTCACCTTAAACTCTGAACAATTTTTTAAAAATCCAAAGTTATTATCTTAAGCCCAGATGCCATCAACTAAAATGTAAAGTTCTAGCTGCAATCTGTATATGAAGTATCATTAATTCAGCTAATGAACTAGCTCCAAACCCCATGTACAAACGGGGTGATTCTTGCCTGCAGGTGTTTACAGATGTGCAGGCAGATCCAGTCGTTGTCGGAGTGAGCGATGACGCAGAGACCTACGTTTGCAGTGCTGCTGTGGAGATCACAGAGCAGATCCACTGCTGCGGAGTCGCCTTTAGGCCCGAGCAGAGCGTTCAGCTCCTGAGCACGAACAACCTCATACGGGGTGATATCAGAGACGGGGGCACTGAGACAGGGGGCATATTAATTTTATTAAAAAATGTAGGAACGTAAGATATTTGCAGGCTCAGGGAAGAAGATGAGGAAGGAGGAAAAGAGGAAGCGTGAGGAGAGAAAGATGGGTATTAAAAAGGAGGACGGGAATTTAAAAGGAAAAAAAGAGGAAAAAGAGAGAAAACAGATGAAGAAAATGGACAGGAAAAGAAAGATAGAGACAAAGTGAAAGACAAAGAAGAACAATTACCAAGCAGGAAGGACAGAGTACTGTTATTCCTAATATTAGTTCTGTCTGTGGTGTGTGTTTGTGTGTGTCTGTATGTGTGTGTGTGTGTGTGTGTGTGTGTGTGTGTGTGTGTGTGTGTGTGTGTGTGTTTGGATGGCTGACCTCAGTGTAGTGTGTGTGAAGCAGCGGTTGAGATCCATCTCTGTGTAACGTACACACCGCTGCACAGCACGCGGGTTTGCCATTACTGTTACCATAGTAACCGGATCCACCATGCTGCCCTTCCGCTTCCTCCTCATGCTCTGGCGCAGCAGGTAAACCCCCGCCAGCTCGTTGCCATGGGTACCACCACACAGGGCCATGCGGTACAGGGCCGGGATGGTCACTATTTCTGGCTGCATCACATGATAACATTAAGTCCTCAACATATACTGTAACTACTTATTAAAGAATTTAACCTCAGATCATTTATCTATTTACTAAGAACAAATCACATTGAAGGTAAACCAATATTTAGCTCTTTTTGAATTGTTATGATAATGATGATGATGATTATTTGTTTTTAATTGGAAAGGAACTGACTGCAACTTTAAAAGATTAAATCAAGACGTGTAAAAAAGAAACATTCAGTTTCCTGTTTATCACCAAAAACATGCCTTAAATTTAATTTTGCATTGGAGCTTTGAGCATATCTTTTTCAAATTTTTTGGTTGTTATAATAATAATAATATAAAATACATTTTCTGGTGCATTGCTATGGATGGCATGTTAATTATTTATATTGTTATATATTTTTTATATACTATTTGTGTTTTCTTTTCTTTTGTTTATTCAGTTTACGTTTCTGCTAGGTGCAATTATTATTATTATTATTATTATTGTTATGAGTATTGTTATTATAATAATAATAATTATTATTATTATTATAATAATAATAATTATTATTATTATTGTAGCCTGATTTAAATGCGCTTTGTTGTCTTTGCACCGTCAGCAGTTTGAAATGCTATATAAATTAATTCTAGATATTTTTTAAATGTTGTATTTCCTTTATATATTTGCGCGCCTGCTGTATTAAAAAAAACACAAATAATAATCATAATGAAAAGCAAAATGGCATACCCTGCAAGTCCAATGCATAGCTTTGTAACTTTATTTAATTTTTTTAATATTATTTTGCTTTTGTTTTATTTAAAAGTTATGTCAACTCTAATGTAAGATGTTTCCAAGCAAAAACTGCCATAAGCCGTCCTTGTTTGCCAGATGATTATCTGAGCCGAGATGCACATCCACGTGGTGATAAGTTTTCAGTCACACTTCAATGAATAACTCTTACCTTACTTCGGAGATGGGAGCGGTGTTCTCTGTCCATCACTCAGTCTCACACACAATCCTAATAGTTCTAGTTCAAGACACCAACCTTCAGCAAGCTGTAACTAAGCGTAGATAATCTGATCCTGGTCCTGATCCTGGTCTAGAATTGCCATGATTAACAAGACTATGTTCTAGCCATCCTGAGTAACTGGGAGAAGTTTTTCAGCTGTCCAGTTTCTTTTGGCTGCTGCATTGCTCTCTGACCATTCTCGCCTCTGTATTACAGTTTAACTGACTCAGCAGTCACAGTCACACACACACACACACACACACACACACACACACACACACACACACACTCACTCACACACAGTCACACACATTCATGCTGCTTCTCTGAATTTATAGTGAGTTTGGGTGTGTGCTCTGCACTGCACCGTTCACCCCTCTTCTCTCTCTCTCTCTCTGAGAAAGAGACCACTGCAGATTTATGCAGCAGGCCAATCTGCTGCCCTGCACATTTGAGTGTGTTTTCCTGCTCTAACACACTCATTATAACCTCATAAAGAATGGCTTCCTGTGCTGATAAGTTGAATCAGGTGTGATAGAGCAGAAGAAACTCCAGGCTTCTAAGATGAAGGAATAAATGAGTCAGTTTAGAAACTGATGCATTGGTAGAGTATAAATTCGAGGCACACATCGATAAATATCAGAATAGTAATAATAATGATTAGGATCACAAACAATTGAAAGATCATTTTATATAAATAAATGGCAAATTAATTTGTATAGTTTACAACTGAAATAAATGCTCTTTAATATTCACTTGCATTTTAAAATACATACTTCAGTAAACCGCAATCTTATAATGATTTCACTACCAAGATTTGTAGATTTCAACCAGAAGGAGCTCTTTGCCTGGATCTCTTCCCGTTAACAACACAGCAAAGGCACTTCGATTTAATACCTCAAGGTATTCAAATGACATGTGCTCAATAATCTGGCCAAAGTCCATCATTCAACTCTAATGGGATGTGACAGAACATTCGGCTTCATCATCCTCATATGAAACACAAGATGTTCAGCAAAGTAATAAATAAAATGACACTCTGCATCAGCATGTCGACACAAATAGAAGAGACAAATATTACAGATATGTGCATCATATTAATGATAAAGAAACGGTATCATTTATACTACTTTCTCAGCTTTAACATAAGAGAAAAACTGGAAAAAGAGGATCACATGGGTTACAGGGTGACAACATGTCAACCTGAACTTGGCAAGCAAACAAACACACTGAAATTACTGACTAAGTCAAAAAATGACCCTGGAAATTACAGAAGTTATAAATAGATCTCATAACACCATGAACTTAATGTTATAGTAAGATCATATGGTTTATTTAGTTTATTTATCATTATGGTTGATTTGATATATATATATATATATATATATATATATATATATATATATATATATATATATATATATACAGTACATATATTATATATACAGTACAGACCAAAAGTTTGGACACACCTGCTCATTCAAAGAGTTTTCTTTATTTTTATGACTATGAAAATTGTAGATTCACACTGAAGGCATCAAAACTATGAATTAACACGTGGAATTATATACATAACAAAAAGTGAACTGAAAATATGTCATATTGTAGGTTCTTCAAAGTAGGCATCAAGAGAATGCCAAGAGTGTGCAAAGCAGTAATCTAAGCAAAGGTGGCTACTTTGAAGAACCTGCAATATGACATATTTTCAGTTGTTTCACACTTTTTGTTATGTATATAATTCCACATGTGTTAATTCATAGTTTTGATGCCTTCAGTGTGACTCTACAATTTTCATAGTCATGAAAATAAAGAAAACTCTTTGAATGAGCAGGTGTCCAAACTTTGGTCTGTACCATATATATATATATATATATATATATATATATATATATATATATATATATATATATATATATATATATATATTGTGCTCTAAAGTAGGGACATACATGAAGGTAATAATAGTTTCATTGCACTTTTTACCCTGGATTTATCAATTCAAACACGCTTTTCTTTTCAGTAAAGTTTTATTTTTATTTTTACCTGACAATTTTTGTGTCAAATTATTGTGAAAAGTGTAAAAATTAAAGTTTTTTTTTTTATATATTGTCTTAACACTGAAATATTAGTTAGTAATGATTTTACATTTTCATTTGCGGCATTTAGCAGACGCCCTTGTCCAGAGCGACGTACAAAAGTGCTTTAAGTCTCTAGCAATTAATAAATCTACACTGTTACGCAAGATTACAAACTTAATCTAAATATAAAACATGATACTGATGACTTTAAATAAGCCTGAACAATTTTCTACTATTTGCTGTTATGGGCTGTGTAGATAAATATAGAGGGTGCATCTTAATAAATTAAAATATCATTAAAAAGTTTATTTCTTTTAGTAATTCAATACAAAAAGTGAAACTTGTATTATGTAGATTCATCACACACAGACTGATATATTTCAAGTGTGTAACCCAAAATTCGGTATCTCAGAAAATTTTAATGTATTGTGAAAAAGTTCAATATTAAAGACTCGTGGTGTCACACTCTAATCAGCTCATTAAATCCAAACACCTGCACAGGTTTCCTGAGCCTTTAAATTGTGTCTCAATCTGGTTCAGGCTTCACATTCATGGGGAAAGACTGCTGACTTAACAGTTGTGCAGAAGATGATCATTGGCACACTGCACATGGAGGGTAAGACACAAACGGTCAATGCTAAAGAAGCTGCCGTTCACAGAGTGCTGTATCCAAACACATTAATGGAAAGTTGAATGGAGGGAATTAATGTGGTAGAAAAAAGGTGAAATGAAGCCCATTCAAGAATTTGGGTGAGATTCACTAAAAGTAACTGCAGCTAGAGTCAGTGGTTCAAGAGCCACCAGCACAGACGTATCTATGGGTTACAACTGACTCATTCCTTGTCAAGCCACTCCTGCACCAGAGACAATGTCAGAGGTGTCTTACCTGGGCAAAGGACAAACAGGACTGGACTGTTGCGCAGTGGGCCAACGCCAGCTTTATGGAGATGCTGATTTTAATTTCCAGCAGGATTTGGCACCTGCCCACACTGCCAAAAGCACCAAAAGTTGGTTAAATAACCATGGTGTTGGTGTGCTTGACTGGCCAGCAAACTTACCAGTTCTGACCTGAATTTTCAAGAGGAAAATGAGAAACAAGAGACCAAAAAAATGCAAATTAGCTGAAGGCCATTGACACAGATACCTGGGCTTCCATACCACCTCAGCAGTGCCACAGACTCCATGATCACCTCCATGAAACGCCAAATTGAGGCAGTAATTAAAGCAAAAGTAGCCACTACCAAGTATTGAGTACATTTACTGTAAATGAACTTTCCAGAAGGCCAACAATTCACTAAAAATGTTTTTTTTTTTTCCTATTGGTCTAATTTTTTTGAGTGAATTGGTTTGTTTTTGTTAAATGTGAGCCAAAATCATCAAAATGAAAGGTAATAAACACTTTAAATATATCAGTCTGTGTGTGATGAATCTATATGATATACGAGTTTAACTTTTTGTATTGAATTATTAAAATAAATCAACTTTTTAATGATATAATTTATTGACATGCACCTGTATAAGAGGCATGTGCTACTCAAATTCTGTCCAGTAGATGGCAGTAAAATGCGTTTTAGATATCAGACATTTTAAATCGATTCCTGCAGCCGGCTTTAACAAGGACGTGTAATCGAGCCCGGCGTCAGTGATTCAAAAATGGCGGACCCCAAACAAGCTAATCAGAAAAGGTTTGGATTTCATATATATATCTCTGCTTTTACTTTTCTGTCATTTGGACGCTAGAATAATTTTAGAAAATATCGACATGTTGTCACTTTCCCAAAATACACAGCGTTTTATTTTGTTTCATTGGATTAAATTAGACATGTTGAACGGCACCACACCCGAATAGCTTTAGGAAGCTTCAGTGCTAGCAGGAGTAGCATCCTCCGTTTACACTCTACTTCAGTTTTTGTTATATTTGACACATTGTTAATTGTATTTATTTCTGGTTTATGCTTTCTGAATTGTTTTAATTTATTCATTTATTTTTCTTTCCTGTAGTAGATTATTCGCCTAGTTAACGGAACATTGCGTAGACCTCTTCTGTAGAGAAGTTTGTGTTGATGGGAATGATGGGAATTATGATCTGTTGAAAGACATCTTTCTGTTCTTTACGCAAAATGATAATAATCATAATAATAAACGAGCCCTAATATTCCTCCTCTTTAACCTCAATATTCTTCTTCTTGGCTTAATCATTGTTCTTGTTCTTTTTCTTGTTGCTTCTACTTTGTTGTAGTGAACTGGCATATCTGTCTGTCTGTCTGTCTGTCTGTCTGATTACAGTAAGGAGTAAAATAATGTGTATATTTGTGTATGTACTGTATCAAAACTTTCTTTTCTTTCACAGTGTTAAAATAGCTGCTGGGGCAGTGGTGTGTGTGGAGAGTGAAATAAGAGGCGATGTCACCATTGGTAAGTGTTCTGTTCATCTCTGAGCTTGCAACAGCTTAACGTCTCATCCCACTCATTTTTAGTCAGTCGCTCCCCTGTGGGCTTGGGAATATGAGTCACACAGACACCTAGATATGTATGAAAGATGGGCAAAGTTTATAAACAGAGAGAACGTGTATATATAGACCTCAGTGACGACTACGAGACCATTAAGTTACATATCAGTACATGACTAACTAAAACATTGTTGAAGGCTGTACCGTTCTTGTACTCGTACATATGTAAGTATCTATTAGAAAGATACGACAGTCGCAGCATGGTAATGTGAAGGAGAGATAATAAGATGTCACACAAACTAGTAGGGTAAATTGCTTTTAGTTGAAAAACTGGAATATTACTTAACTATAAGCTTTTTTTTTTTCTATCAGCAGTATCTTATTTAAAGAGAGAGCAAATGCAGGTTGCAACTTGCAGTAAAATGAAAGTAAAATAGAAAAATAATAATTAAAAAGAAGAAAAATCTTTAATACATGGCTACGTGGCTATCGTTAGCGCTATTGTTGTTTAGCGTTTTATGTCCAGCTTCCAGAATTTCTCTGTTCAGGAGAAATTCCTGACAATTCCACATATTGAGAAATTAAATTGGTTACTTAGTTACTCACTTTTTATAAAATACAGTAATTCCACGCTTTAACCCCCCTAGGTTTATTGCGGAATTGCATTTTCCACATAACAAATTAGTTTGGCTGATTTTTGTTTTATTTAACCAAGCATGCATTTTATTTAAAATGATTTAAAAAAAGTAAACTGTTCAATTGTTGATTACAAATATTATCCCTCATAAACTGCATTAATAAAAAATGAAAAGCATTTTGTATGTTTTGCGTTTCTTCCCCAAACCGTATCGAAATTGTACCGAACCGCCATTTAAAAAACCGAGCTACGTACCGAATCGTGAATTTTGTGTCACGTTGTAATATTCAATAATTGTTTCGTTTTTTTTTGTTTTGTTTGGTTTTCTGACTTGTGTTGCTGACATTGTCAAAGAAGTCATGGAGTTTTGCTAGTACAGATTTTAGTGTTAAAAAAAAAATTTAATTAAATGTTACTGGTTTGACTAAAAGCCACTTTTTTTATAGTAGTAGCACACAAAATCTATTTGAAGAGAAGAGATTCTTCCATGGAAATAAATGTATATCGAAAGCGAAGAAAGCTGTGTGGTCATGTGTATTGTCCCATGTTTTAGCAGGTTCCTTACCAGAACATTTTAGCTGCAGTCTTGTATGTCCTTTATTTGATTAAAATTAGAGCCAAGTACCCTTATGTTGGATTTGGTGATTGTCACCTCGTGGTCTAGATTGCAGAATTGTATTACAGAGCTATTGCTGTTTTGCAGGGCCGAGGACGGTGATCCACCCGAAAGCCCGGATTATTGCAGACGCTGGTCCCATCATTATAGGAGAAGGCAACTTGATAGAAGAGCAAGCACTCATCATTAACGGGTATAGATTTAATTTATAATCTATTAACTTCTGTTTAAAGATTATATGTCTATGATAAAGGAGGATGAGAACTTCTAAGTAAGAACTTGTTACTCTGTATTTTTTTTTCTTTTAATTTATTTATTTTTTAAATCTATGTCGCCTTACAGTTTATAAGGTAAATTTAGGCCGAACTTTACTTTTGGGAAAGTAATAATCGTCTTTAATGATAATTTTAGAATAGCAGACCAAATATATTTTTGTTGGTGTTTTTCATTCTTGCGTTTTTCTTTTTACTCTACTGAAATATATGGCAGTGTTTAAAAGCCATAATAAATTGTCGAATTTTTCTATTTTTTTTTTTTCTTTTGTTGTGTTGGTTGGTTGGTCGGCTCAGTTATCCTGAGAACATCATGCCTGACACAGAGGGATATGAGCCGAAGACCATGACGATAGGCACCAACAACGTTTTTGAAGTCGGCTGTGGTATGCTGGATTGATTGATTGTTAGTTAAGCATGAAAAACAAAATGTATCAATAAGGTGAGTTGTAAAAAGTCTATGGGTGTCCCTGAATAAGGATTTACAAATCAGGCACTTGCCTGTAGTCGACTGATAGTTAAATCGTGTGTGTGTGTGTGTGTGTTTGTGTGTGTTTGTGGGGACGGGGGTAGACTGGACAATGACACCAGGTGGTCGTAAAACGATTCGATGTAACGTTTTAAAGCCACGATGTACAGAGCATCACAGGGAGATATAGAAGAAAATGCATAAAACCATATTGGATCAGTAAATCTAAAAATGCACAAATAAATAAGTGCAGAAAGGCCACACTGCATACAGGATTTGCATTCCGCATGTCCGCAAATAAAAAAAAAATCGGCCGCAACAACAGCGCACGGAAAAACAATCGCAAAAACATTTATAGGATTAAATTAGAACAGAATATACCTTTTACAGAATCTCCCAGATATTATTATATTTAAATCCCTGCCACCTGTGTTGATCATGGAAAGGGAAACTTAAATCTGATTTATTCACACATTAAAAATATAAAATTAAAGCTTCACATTTTTTATTTGCAGTTTTATCATAATAGGCTGTGTGAATTGTGACATTGAGCACCCCCATACAACCAAAATGGCACGATCGTAGTTTCATAAGACCTCTGCAAAAGATTCACCTATGAGATTGGTAGACAAATCAGGCTTCTCCTATTGAAACATGGGAGGGGTCACCCCTAAAAAAATGTATTGTTGATTCAGCATTTTAACTTTTGTCTCCAGTCTCCCAGGCGATGAAAATTGGAGACAACAACGTCATTGAGTCCAAAGGTAATTCCGCTTCTTCTGTTCATTTGTTTCCGACACTCTGTTTACACTTAGTTATGTGTGTTTGTAGATTTAAAATGTAGTGTAGTGAGTTTGGTGTTGAGCCAGTTCTCTGCACCAGAACAGTTTCTTTGTGCTGCCACAGAAGTACATATTCTAAAATATATCCCTGAAAAGACTTTAAAGTTTTGATGTAATTACACCTGATCTTAGGCACAGGGCAGGTTCACACACCTGCTTAAACCTTACTTTGTCTTCGGACCTCTCTGTCCGTCTAGCCGATGTGGGGCGTAACGTGATTTTGACGAGCGGCTGCATCATAGGTGCGTGCTGTCGGCTTAACACGTCTGAGGAGATTCCAGAGAACACAGTCATCTACAGCTCCAGCTGCATGAGGAGAGTACAGACTGAGAGACCACAGGTAACAAACCTCATGAGGAATCTCAAAGCTTTACAGCCGAGACACTTACATTTTTATTTTTGTTTTTTTAAGTAATATCCAGTGAATTTTCACAGTAAAAAGTCTTTTTTTTTGTGTTTACACACACCCCTTGGCTTCACTTTATGGGTTTTTATTGCACTTGTATTTTTCTCTTCTATCCCTCTATCGATCCTTAAATAGCCTCAGACTCTGCAACTGGACTTCCTAATGAAGATTTTACCCAACTATCACCATCTGAAGAAGACACAGAAGATTAACCCGACTCCTGCACGCACCTGAAATCATTCCGCATCACAGTTTTGCTCTTAGCGCTAACAAAAAAAAACAGTGCTCATCTCTTTTTTCTCTCTCTCTCTCTCTCTCTCTCTCTCTCTCTCTTGCTGTTTACCTTACATTACACCATAATGCTCACTACAGTCCAATAACTATCAATTATGTACCATCATATAAAAATGTAATTATTTATTGTCCGATATTAAAGGCTTTCTCCTTTAGGAGTTCTGACAAGACCTCTGTTTCTATTGTGTGTTTGTTTCACCAGGTGGCACCACCTTAAAGCTACATCTTATTGGTGGTTTATTTGCAACGCGGGATAACCAATAAGGCAGATTTTAACAATCTTATAACTCGTTTTAAATTAAGTAAACCTAAGCACCAGAATTGGCGCATTTGTATGTGTGTCCAAAAAAAGTTCTCTTTTCACAATTTATTATTAATTATTCAGCCTGCTAGGTTATCAGCTATTGTAATGATCTTTATAGAACATGAGGCAGTCTAGCTTTAGGTTTAAGGCCCTGTCCAGAATACTTGCTACGCCACTGCAGAATTAGGGATTGCCGTTTTCCGAACCGATGTAACATGGAATTTGCCAAGTTTTCTGATTTATTCATTTCATAGGAAATTATTTCTCAAACAAGTAATTAAATCCACTTTTCTAAAACTTTCACTCTAGATTTATTTCAATTTAATTAAGACCAAATACATAAAGCAGTGCATTTTTTGTTACAGGCCAACAGATGGCAGCACAAGGCTGCATTCACAGTCACAAGGAGCACTGAACTTAATAAGTTAGTGTGCCAAAAGACATCATCTGGTGTACATCTGTGCTATTCTAAGCAAGTGCGTTACTACGTCTTCTAATCTGACTCTGTCACTGAGCTCAATTCATGTGAGTTTCCAGCACGAATTTGAAGAAGGTGCTTGACGCTTCGCAAAGGAGACTTCCATTACACACTCCAGAAGGTGCAAAAAAAAGTGCTGTATTGCTGTGCTGTGTGATAGTGTGTAAATGTAGATGAAGTACTTTCTTGTAAACAGAGCTATTCTCGAAACTTGAGCGGACCTCGTACACAACCTGGTATACTTGGAAATACAATTATATACACCATTACATACACACACTTTGAGGTACATGTTTCAATGTTGACAAACTATTAACTTTCTAGATATAATAACTAGAGCAATATCATATATTCAGTAGCCAAAGAAAAAATATTGAAAACTTACATAAGGTCTATAAAGGACTGTTTGTTAGGCTCAATGAGTAATATGTTCAGCATGTAAATGATCAGTTTGTGCTGCTAAGACGTTTTGTGCTGTGTTTAACAAAGGTCACTTGTTTAGTGGTGTTTGTTATTAAGGCATTTTGACAGATGACCTTTGAATCATGGCCTCTCTCCTGCTAGTGTGTGACCAACAGGTTCTCATCAGGAAAAAAGAACGAACTTTATCATACAAAAGTCTAGGTTAATTACAGAACATACACATGGGTTTAACATGAATGCATCCAGTGCCAGGTTTATGCTCCAAAAATAAATGTGTGATGCTGTTCTGATCACAATATTATTCTGTACTGACAAATACAGCAAACCTCATTTGAACTACAAGTCAGTATTAATTAACGTTAAAATGTCTGTGGAGCACGACGTGCATGTTCCTGATTTTAAACCATTGTGTAGGTTTTATGACTGCAGATGTTTGTCCTATTGATTGCTTTATAGCTTCTCATGGCTGAAGTCAATCAACAATTCAGTTAGACTGAACTGAATTGATTAAAGGTTTGTGGAAAAAAAAAAAGGAAATCTGAATTCATGATGTGTATATAGTTGCAAATTTACATATACACAATATTTGAATATTAAAAAAGAAAACGTGCATTTGTTACCTAATTGGAAACAAAAAAACCTTAAAAACCATATTTTGGGAGCTTTCTGAAATATAAAATAATAGAACATTAATTATATAATGTAGTACTAAATAATATAAGTCTGGTATAAATGTAGTTGAGATAAGATATAATGTACATTACCGGTTATTTTAAGTGTGTGTGTGTGTGTGTGTGTGTGTGTGTGTGTGTATTAATGGGAGTAACTGAGTCTATATCAGTGATAAAGCAGTAAGGGGGAGTTGTATCCTGTTCATGTCATAAACAGCTGGAGTTTCTCCATGTGTGTGCTTTTATAGACATGCCTCTTTATTGGTATGTATTTTATTGTACAATAAATGTGTGTGTGTGTGTGTGTGTGTATATATATATATATATATATATATATATATATATATATATATATATATATAACCCCAGCCATTATGGTTGCACAAGCCAGTGCACTCTTAGTGCCGGTCCCAAGCCCGGATAAATAGGGAGGGTTGCGTTAGGAAGGGCATCCAGCGTAAAACGTGCCAAACCGAACATGCGAATCATGAATAAGAATTTCATACCGGATCGGTCGAGGCCTGGGTTACCAACGACCGCCACAGGTATCGTTAGCCAACAGGGTACAGGTGGAAATTTGGATACTGTTGGCCGAAGGAGGAGAAGGAGAGGAGGAAGACGTCTACAGAGATGGCAGGGAAAGGAGAAGTGTAGGAGAGTGGAGGTTAGAGTGGGCACCTTAAATTTTTGTGCTATGACTGTTAAAGAGAGAGAAAGGTAGACATGTTGTGTGTCATCAGTGCTTATGCTCCACAAGTGGGTGTGAGATGGAGGAGAAAGAAAAATTCTGGAGTGAGTTAAATGAAGTGGTAGATGGTGTACCTAGGAATGAAAGATTGGTGATTTGGGCAGACTTTAATGGGCATGTAGGTGAAGGGAACAGAGGTGATGAGGAGGTGATGGGTAAGAATGGTCTTAAGGAGAGAAATGTGGAAGGGCAGATGGTGAAAGATTTTGCTAAAAGGATGGAAATGGCAGTGGTGAACACTTATTTTAAGAAGAAGGAGGATCATAGGGTGACGTATAAGAGTGGAGAAAGGTGCACACAGGTGGACTATGTTCTATGTAGAAGATGCAACCTGAAGGAGATTGGAGACTGTAAGGTGTTGGCAGGGGACAGTGTAGCTAGACACTGAAGAGGGTCAAAGATGTGTCGAAAACAAAGGAAAAGGCATATGAGGAGCGGTATGAGAAGTTGGACACTAAATAAGAAGAAAAGGATTTGTACTAATTTACCAGGCAGAGGGACTGAGCTGGGAAGGATGTGCTGCAAATTAGAGCAATAAAGGATGGAGATGGAAATGTGTTGCCTGGAGAGCAGAGTGTGTTAAAAAGATGGAGGGGGTATTTTGAGGAGCTGATGAACGAGGAAAATGAGAGAGAGAGAAGGTTGGATGGTGTGGAGATGGTGAAGCAGGAAGTGAGAGCAGTAATTTAGAGGATGAAGAGTGGAAAGTCAGTTGGACTAGAAGCATGGAGGAAGGGCAGTGGAGTGGTGCGTTTGCAGGGAGAAGAGGTGGAGAAGGTGGAGGAGTTTAGGTACCTGGGGTCAACAGTGCAAAGTAATGTAGAGTGTGTTAGAGAAGTGAAGAAAAGAGTGCAGGCAGGGTGGAGTGGGTGGAGAAGAGTGATCGCAGGAGTGATTTGTGATAGAAGAGTATCTGCAACAGTGAAAGGGAAAGTTTATAGGACTGTGGTGAGACCTGCGATGTTGTATGTGTTAGAGACAGTGGCATTGAGTAAAAGACAGGAGGTAAAGCTGGAGGTAGCAGAGCTGAAGATGTTGAGGTTTTCGTTGGGAGTGATGATGATGGACAGGATTAGAAATGAGTTTATTAGAGGGACAGCGCATGTAGGACGTTTTGGAGACAAGGTGAAGGAGGATTGATTGAGATGGTTTGGACATGTGCAGAGGAGGGACATGGGGTATATCGGAAGGAGGTGGCCGAGGATGGAGCCACCAGGAAGGAGGAAAAGACGAAGACCAAGGAGGAGGTTTATGGATGTGGTGAGGGAAGACATGCAGGTAGTTGGTTTGAAAGAGGCAGATGTATATGACAGGAGGGTGTGGAGACGAATGATCCCCTAATGGGAGAAGCTGAAAAAAGAAGAAGAATTATAAAAATAGCACCATCATAAATGAGACATTTAAATACAATAAAAGAAACAGAATATAGTAATAGATCATAATATGAACCCAGGATCATGTAAGATGTGTCTGAATAGTTCACACGAGTCTCAATTAGTGTCATAATAGAAAGTTTACATTTATATTTTATTTTAGTCTGTAAAATTTTGAATGGTGTGAGAGTTAGTTAATGCTTGAACAACAGACAACATTCTATTAAAAAGTAAAGTTGATCAGTATCAACAAGTATAAAATGTCACAACCTTGGGGTGAGAATTTCTTTATTACAGTAACTACTATGGATCACCTTCAT
Organism: Silurus meridionalis; assembly: GCF_014805685.1. Classification (NCBI taxonomy): domain Eukaryota; kingdom Metazoa; phylum Chordata; class Actinopteri; order Siluriformes; family Siluridae; genus Silurus; species Silurus meridionalis. Next base: position 9,532,895 of record NC_060911.1, on the reverse strand, counting down.
GAAAACAAACTTTATATCACAGTAGTAAAGAAGGGTAGGGTGTGTACGCCAATCTAGATGGCATAAAACATTTAATACACACAGAAGCATATATTTACAAGTGCCTGTAGCACAAAGGTCAGTCTTTGGCCAGGCTATATTACCGTGATATGATGAGTAAACTTGACCAGGTACATTACATACTTATTAGGTTTGAATGTCGAGTATCAAACCATTAACATATTTGCAAACTAGTTATAGAATAAGTTAAAAATAAATATTTATTACTTGTTTAAGTTAATGCAACCTCCCCCATGTTGGTTTAACATGAACAACCCAAAGATCCATGAAATTATTGAGCAACTCAATAATTATGAGGATGTATTTAGTCTGTAATTAATATCAACAGTCTACTACAGTGGCTTAGGACTGCAGTTTGCGTGAATAGTTCTGCATTTTAGTGCCCATCATTGAACAGTACACCTCAACAATGATGAACCTTAATGAATGGACATTCAGTGCCACCCAGATGAGGATGGGCTTTTTTAATTTGGTTCCTTTCAAGATTTCTAACTCATACCATCTCAGGGAGTTTTTCCTTACCTCAGGCACCACTGGCATGCTTATAAGGGATAAATGTAAAATTATATAAAGATAAATTAAAATATTATAGGCACCAACATATACATTTTCATTTTATACCATTTATCTTAGTAAAACTGTTTGGGATGATATCCATTGTTAAAAGTGCTAGACAAGTAAAACTGCATTGAATTGAAGAAGTTAAACATGTGACAAATTTGTCTATACAATAACAATAAAACAACAACAATAAAACTATTCTAAAAACAGGAAAACTGGATTTAAAAAAAAAATGTTTTCATGTTTAAGAATTATATTAAATCTATCTATCTATCTATCTATCTATCTATCTATCTATCTATCTATCTATCTATCTATCTATCTATCTATCTATCTGTCTGTCTGTCTGTCTGTCTGTCTGTCTGTCTATCTGCTTGTCTGTCTGTCTATCTATCTATTTTAAAAATAAAATAAAACAAGCATTTAAATCTAAAATCCAACAGAACTGGATTTTTTTGTAAATGCTTACATGTTCAAGAAGCTTAATCATTCCACCACTATTCATTTATTATTTATACTTAACCATATTATACTGTTTACATGCTGTTTTTTGGCACATCTTGACTGCTGCTACTGCTGTTTTTTTGCACTGCATTGTGTTTGTTTACATATACTCTTGGGTTATAGTCTTTATAGTTCTCTTTGCACAGTGCTGTATATTCAGAGTATACAGTAGGTTTACTGGTCGGTGCTATCTTGTGTTATGTGTATTGTCCCACACTGTCTTGTGTTGTCTGTCTGTCTGCACTGTTTGCACGAGGTTGCACTCTATGCACTTTGTTATGTACCTTCATGTTGTGTTTTGTAGCTCTATGTTGTTCAGTGTAACACCAGGGTTCTGGAGGAACGTTGTCTTGTTTTTTACTGTGTATTGTGTACCACTGTGTATATTAGAAATTACAATATAAGCCTCTTGACTTGAAGTACATTTATTTATTTATTTATTTATTTATTTATTTATTTATTTATTTATTTATTTATTTATTTTAAAGTCTGACATAACAGGATGTTTTGTAAATGTTTGCATGTTTAGGAAGTAAGCTAAGGAGTAAATTCATGTATTTATTTAAGGCACTCTTTATTTATTGTTTGTTTATTTATTTATTTTATTTATCAAGTGCCTTTTTTTTTTAGGGCAATTAAATCTAAAGTCCAAAATAACAGGATAATTCTGGTAATTGCTTACATGTTTAAGAATTAAAGTTAGTTATTCATTTATGTATTTATTATTTCATGCATTATATCTAAACAGTATTTAACTTTTGTAAATATTTGCATTTACATTTCACAGCCATTTGTAAATTTATTTAAAAACGCACTTCAATCTAAAGTTCAAAATAACAGGATATTGTTATTTTTTTGTTTTCATTTACATTTCACAGATGACCCACTTGTTTGAGAAGTTTGTTTTATTTGTTTATTTATTTGTATATTTGTTTATTTATAAAAAAATATCCAAAAGGCCAACATGTCCTACAATAATGATGTCACGCAGGGGGCGTGGCCTGTTGTCTAGACGGCCACAATAACGGGCACCTGGAAATCTCAGGACACTCTCTCTCTCTCTCTCTCTCTCTCTCTCTCTCTCTCCTGTAAAGAGTTCATCTTGTCTCGGGTGTTTGCTCGTCGTCAGTTTGCTAAACTCTACGTCCGAACCCCCCCCCCCGTGTGTGTCTGAGGAGAGTCTGTACAAGGGTCGGTAAAGAGCCTCCTTCTCTGATGCGCGAGAGCGAAACTTTCCCACAAAGCCTCGCGGACTTCCGACAGGGAGAGAGACAGAGAAAGAGGCGCTCGCGCTGCGATTATCATTCTGCGCAAACGCACGCGCTCAGCTCGCGCTCCAGCAGCAGCAGCCGTTACAGCGTTCCTCTTTTAAAAAAAGCCGCAGGAACAGCGACCGGTTGTTTTTATTTAGTTCAACCTAAAGCAATAATGCCTTTTATATCAACGATATATTAAATTTTGAGACTTTTACTCACACGGTTTCTCAAAACTTAATTAACGGGGGAAGGATTTAAAAAAGAAACATACCATTTCTGTCAAAGATGAACAGCCAAATGGAAAACGAGACTAGCGAGTACAGCAACGGCTCCGAGGAAGAGGTGAGTTCATTAATGGTGCCATAAACGTTTTTTTTAAATGTGCCTTACTTGTATAAATAACACGTGAGAAAAGTAAAACATGATACAACAAACAGGTTAAACTCCTAGCCTTAGCACAAGTGTATATTGAGTGATCGAGAAAACCCGTTTTTTGGAAAACTGAACTCCAGCCGGAATGCTGGTTTATGATTGGTTGCACGTCCTGTCAATCATTTTCACACGTACTGTACTGTAGCGTCTTGAACTCGAGACGAGTCCCAGATTCTGCATTAATTTGTACCATATATTAATCGAATTAATGTGTTTGCAGTGGAAATTCCAAGATTGAACCGAAAAACATGGTGTGAAATGTTAGACACTTGTTTCATCTTTGATTATGTAGCAGAGGAAGGAAAGGGGACAGATTAGATTAGATTAGATTCAACTTTATTGTTATTGCACATGTTAAAATACAAGGCAATCAAACAAATACAGCATCAAACCAGAAATTGATTGGTAGTATAAATATTTACATATGTACAGGTTGGTAAGCTATTATTATAAGCTATTATTTGTGTTGCAAAATACCTTGAATTTTTAATTCTGGAAATTTGCAATGGGAAGTAAGGGGGAAATATGGGAATAAACAGAAATCTATGGGAATAAACTGGGAATTTACAAAATTGCAGGTTAGCCTGTTTTAGGAAACATAAATGTAGTTGGAAAAAGCAGTATAATCTTGGTTCAAACAACCAGATTTAATGCAACTTTAAATGAATTTCTATCCTTCACATTCCTCAATCACATGCACACAGCACACTTAATGCAGAGCTAAGGCCATGCCCCCAACATGCTCATAAATATATACATTTTGACGTGTTATGTTAGGAAAGAATGCATCTTTCCTTACATAACACGTCAAAATGTTTATATTTATGTTTGTATATGATACAGTTTGTATACATTGTATACAAATTTCGAATTATTTCCTATAAAGTCCCCAGAAGAAGTTCCCATAGAAAGTTTTAGGAACTTTGCAACCCTATCTATGATATATGCTAGATATAAATAAATAATGATGAATGTATGAATAATATGCTGTGAATAATATGAATATAAATAAACAGTACACAGAAAGAGGGTTATATGCAATGAATACAGTGGTGTTTATGAAAAGGTTATAAACATATGTTAAAAATTATATGGAGAGCACATAAAGAGGAGGCTATTACATACAGTATGTGCAGCGGTTATAATTGCAGTTGCAATCTTGATACCAGGTGCTGATAGTGACATGCAGTGAGGTGATGGGCGGGTGAGACAATGGACAGACAGAGGCAGATTTACACATACATACATATTTTATATATATATATATATATATATATATATATATATATATATATATATATATATATATATATATATATAAATGAACACCAAAGAGATTAAATTATTAAATTCTCAATAAGTTGTTTTGGTTGTTATGCAACAGCAGGTCCTCAATCTGTTTTTCATTAAAAAATGTTATTTGTATAGCACTTTTCACAGTCGACATTGTCTCAAAGCAGATTGATGGAGATAAAGCAGTAATAAAAGAATGTATAAGTTCCTTATTATTGCAAGTTTGTCCCTAATGAGCAAGCCAATGGCATGAGGAAGAAACTTCGTCATTGTGGCTGTAGTAAATGGGTGTCTCTAATGGTTCTTTTAAAAAAAAAAAAAAAATTGCAGTTTACCTAAATATCTTGTACACAGATTTGTGAAACAAGTTCCCTAGACTATGGAAAGAGTTGCCATGCAAATAAGAGGTCTACATAAAGTATATTGGTTATATTTTTGAAATTGTCACTGGCACATGCTTATTCCCTGCTCAGTTTATTTTAATGGGATTGCACAGTACAGGCATCATAGGCTTTGTTTAAAAAATATATAAGTTCACATTTTATTTACATATATTTTTTATTGGAATATAACAGGTGATGCACTGCCTCTCCTGAATGCACCTCTCTGGGTGCTGCTGCTTGGGTTGCAAGATTTGCTTGCATAGATTATTAATTCTGACAGGCTTTGCAATCATGTTGAGAATAAAAGTTATCATTGACATAATCATTGACATAAAGCTGAATACATTAGTTTCAGTTGAATTTGTATTCTGCTAAATGAAGCAGTGTTGCATTATGCGCATTGGGCATTGTAAAAAAACTTTAGTGTTCCCTATGAGACACAATACACTACACACTGTACAGCGTATGCAGTGCCACAACTGCATATTTGCTGAGGGATATGTAAGATGGTTGGTCTCCTACCCTATCCCAAAAAGAGTATAGTACTTCATTTAGGACACAACTATGATGATGTGATGTTGACTGATAAGTGCTTAATTGTTAGACAACACATTTAATCTAATGCACTTTTAAACTAGTGTTTGTAAATATCATTTCCACCCTCGATACTACTTCATGGTATGCCCATGTTTCCCACAGTACAAACTACACTGACATCCTGTTTCCTGTAGTAGCTGAATACCAAACAATTCCCAGTAGAAATGGTAGCGCACTTATGTAGGCTTATGTGATGCTGTAATTTAAAAAACTCTCAAAAAGTTTTTTCTTGCAAAATTGCACTTGTGAATTCAAATAATAAAACAAACAAACAACATAGAATAAACAATACAGAATTGCATGTGATCTTGAACGACTCGTGAGCGAAATTACAAACAATAAAGAAGTAAAAAAAATTAAGCCACACGAATCCAAAAGTACTGTGAAACATGCAAGTCCATTACATGTGACATGTATAAAACCACTGGATGTGCTTGGATAGTATCCGTCCTTCATAAAAATCACAACGTGTTTTTGTTTAATTTAATAAAAAAATAAGAACTTCTACTGAAATCTTTAAAATTCTGATATTATGTTTAACATTTTGTTTAAATGAACCTGGCTTTAATCAACGTACTTTATTCATGCAGTTTATATAAAAATAGAACAAATATACATTATGGTTTAGAGATAACATCAAATCTAAAACATTTTATTAGAATTGTGCAACATTTGGGATTTTCGTTTGCTTTTTTGTATTTCTTTAAATACAAAACCTTTTAATCTCATAACTTCATAACTGGTCAGCATAAAGACTTGTTGCTGTGATAAAATTTCATTGAAATAATAAACTCTTAGTTTTGTTTTGGGCTTTTGGGTTCAGATAAGGTTACTCTGAGCATCTCCTGACATTCACATTTGAGGGATGGAGTTTTTCAATAAAACTATTAAACGTCATTAACTGATTAAGAACCGATTCATTTGTAAGAATCAGTGCATTTTCTTAGTCTAGACTTCTGAGTTTCAATCAGAAATAACATTATATTCAAGAAATCCAGGGTAAACTATATATACTCTCTATATAGACAAAAGTTTGTGGACAACATTTTTTTGTGCTTTTTGAACAGCCCATTCTACATTCAGTTCCTATTTGCTGTTATAGGAGCCTCCACTCTACTGGGAAGATGTTCCAAAAAATTTCGGAGCATTGCTTTTGAAGATTTGGGCTCATTCAGCCACAAGGGCTTTAGTAAAGTCAGATAAGAATGTAGAGATCCAATTTATTTGAAAAGGTGTTTAGTAGGGTTCAGATCAGAGCTCTATAGCAGGCCATTCAACATTCTTCTACCAACCTATGTAAAACACATGTTCATGGAGCCGGCTCTTTGTACAGGTTAATGGTTAAATTCATAGTAAAGGTACTAAAAGCTCCAAAAGAGCTAACATTCATTTTGAATCTGATTGGTTTAATCTAAGAACTGCTTGGAAATTAAAAGGAATGACAGAGTTATATTAATGTCCCTGATATTAAACAGCACGGACACGTAATCATCAACATTAACACAGATTTTAAAAGCATGTTTATTTTTTCCATTGTTGATGTGACGACATTTATTTTCCCTTTTTTTACCTGTAAAACTGTAACAGCCATGGAGCTATGCTGAGCTAACCATGCGGTGTGTCACATGTTATTCCTAACATACCACAGCAATTTGGGAGCCGTTGACATTCCTTAATTAACGATGCACCAAACATATTGCGTCGTATAAAATCCACAGGACAAGTTCATTCCTGTGATCACTCATTCTTTTACCAGCTTTGCTCTAACACTCTACTGAAAACAATTAAACTAAAAATGCATACTTTCTGTAAAACATTGTGCGTGTTAAAAAGCGCAGAGACCTGAGACTTATTCCATAAAAGTAACATAAACATCTCCTGGTGAAAAAAACAACCCAAAAACTTCACTATATCAAAGGATATAATTTTTTTCTTTGTTAAACCGAACCCTTTCTTTAAATAGTAATATATTTGATAATGTGCTGCATCCACCAGAAAATCATCTATTAGAGTTAAAATCGGCACATTAATTCAAACCCAGCATTTTGTATTAAACCTGGGATTAATTTCAGAGATTAATTTTCAGAATAAATTTTTGCAGTTATATACAATCAGCCACACCTCCTGAGAACTCAGAAACTCAAATGGTTTGTGGTAAAACGGCAGCAGTGATCAGTGTTTAAGTTATGTGACATTGTGTCTTGAGTCTGGTCAGCATCTTTGTTTTCTCTAATTATGTTTGTGTGTTAAGTTAACCGGAACTGGCTTATGGGTGCACTTTCTTGTTTGTTTGTTTGTTTTTATGAGCAAGATTTTATAAGTAAATCATTTTTGAGTTTGTTTCATAAGCAAGATTTTAAGGTTGCCTTAACAAGGTTAAAATCCACTTCTTGTTCTCATAGTTTCATAAGCCTATAATGTTTTTAAGTTTTGTTTGTAATTGTAACAGACTACTTGTTTTTTTACTGTCACATCATTATCCCCAAAGCAAGAACTTTCATCATCCCTGGCTCTTTCTTTCTTTTCTTTTCTTTTTTCTTTTTAAGAAACTCTATATACAGTGTGTCATTAATTTGATGGTCTTCTAACTAAACACGGCTGTTTCTTTAGGCCAGAGTGTTAAATTTCCACTAAAAAAACTTTTTTTTTTAAATCTTTTTTTTTTAATGAGATGCCCACGATGACACTGTGATATGATAAAGATTATTAATAAAGATTAGCAGCTCGTGTTGCAATTCCTTAAAGTGCCGTTTTCTCAAAGAAGTCTAGGTCATGTGAGCGAAAAACGCTGGTCATGTGACAACAGTGACCTTTATCGAACTTTCTCACTGGAAAAATACGATCTCTGATGACAGGCAAGGAGAGAGGAAGCAGGAATGCCTTTCCCACTGTGCGATACTGTGTGTGGTTTTTTTTTTGGGGTGTGGGGGGGTGGGGGGGTACAAAAGAGAGCGACTTCCTGTACCCACTTCTTTTTATCCATTTTGTACATTTTTTGGTATCCTTCTGTAAGTGTGCAAGTGTGTCTCCCTCGATGCAGCTCTGCATGTCAGCAAAAGGCCAGATGCAGAGCTGCCTTTGTAATATGTGTGTGTACGTACTTCTGTCACGGTTTATTTTTAAAAGCTCTGGGGGATTTGTCATCTTATCTCGGCCATTTGTCCGACATTTCAAAAGACAAAAAGGCTTAGCGTCAGAAACGGCTGTCGGAGAACAAGTGTTTGTGTGTGTGTGTGTGTGTGTGTGTGTGTGTGTGTGTGTGTGTGTGTGAGAGAGAGAGAGAGAGAGAAACAGAGGGAGACAATCAGAGTCTGCTTTCACTCGTCTTATGGAGTAGAGGTAATCATTGATGATAAATTGTGATCAACATTTGAATGTGTCAAACCTTTTTTGAATCACATTGTGGTTGAAATCTAGTGCCATTTCACGGCACGTTGTGCTCCTTCATATCTGTATCTAACAGCATAGTCTATCGTGTATTATTCCTTACATAACAGCAGCACTTACAGTAGTTCCAGCTGCAAAGTTTGCAATAATGCCATGGTTCCATTGTGTGCCATGTCATTGTGTTGCTATAGTAACAGCTTTTATACACCAATTTACTAAAACAGGTTAAAAAAATGTGTAATCATTTAGATGGTGAGGTTTTCTGAGAAAATAAGACATAAGAAAATGTGTATTAAAGGAGTGTCCAGTGTCAGAGCCTTTTCAGGTGTTCAACGTTGTTATATAAACAGATAAATAGTGCAAAATGTCGTTGTTTAAGTGACTGAAACTGTTGTAACTGGTGTGAAATAAGAGAATATGATCCTCACATGCATTTAAGGGAAAATAATTAACTTTGGGGTGGTACAGTAATTACAAGAGCTGCCCTCGATTGTTTTTCTATAAAATAATGTCAGTGTTGGTAAATGCATACATGTGTGTATATATATATAATATGGTTTACATGGTTAGGAGAGGAAGATCTTGATTACCGTGCCATAGATCTTTGATAGCAACCCTACTGAACACGTCCCATTTCATGAAGATTGTGGACCTTAAAAAACTAGATGCCGACCCTGCAAACCATCTGAAGACATACCAACGCCATTTGGATACCACTTCGTGTAGAGTGTGGACATTGGTCCTCTTTGAGTGATTAATGCAGTGCTCTTTTTTGTTGACCATTTTTTATTCATTAAAAAACAAATCAATATAAAAGAGGCAAAATTAAAACCTTAATTGCAACACATTTATTCACAATGTCCTTTTCTGTACTTTTTCTCTTTTAAAGAGTATTTTTTCTTCATTCAAGAGCAATACTAAATATACAATAGAAAAGGAGGCGGGTCTCTTAAAATAGTAATTTGTTTAATTTTTAAAAAAAATTTACATCTTTATTGCTGAAATTTCATACAGGAATATCTGTGAAAACTAAACCAATTTAGTGCAATTAATTACCACATTGCATCAAAATACAAATATTAAATTCAATTTCAAATGTCTTTAAAAAGGGTCAATGTACTGAGTTTTCTTTATGTCTTCGTTTGCAATGATCCCAAACTTTAAAAACTTTCTGTCCTTTTCTTTGGGCTGAATCTTCTCCTCACCCCTCGCTGTTTTCTCCCCGTTCCTCCATTTTTCATTCTGCAGCGTTTTCTGTGTTGTTTGAAAGTTTGTTTCTGTCACACAGAATTGAGAGAAATAAAGCCGGAAATGCGAGAAATCATGTTGGAATTGCGAGTAATGAAGTAAGAAATAAAGTTTGAATTAGGCAAACTCTTTTGTTAATGTGGCAGGTATCAATGTGCAATTAAGTTGCGATTAATCCTGAGTAAATTAATGACAATCATGCGATTAAATATTTTAGCATATTACAGCCCTTATATTATATATATTTATAGGAATATATACACTATATTGCTAAGTATTGGCTCATCTGGTCAGAAGTACGTTATGTGATTTTTGAGCATTGCATCCACAATTAGTCCCAATTTGCTATTATAATTCCCTTCACTCTTCTGGGAAGATGTTCCACTAGAATGGGGAGTGTGATTATGGATATTTGTGTTCATCAACCACAAGGGTGTTAGTAAAGCCAGGTACTGATGTAGGTGAGAAGGCCTGGGGTGCAGTCAGTGTTCAAATTCATCCCAAATGAATGAAATGTGTGTGTGTGTGTGTGTGTGTGTGTGTGTGTGTGTGTGTGTGTGTGTGTGTGTGTGTGTATATATATATATATATATATATATATATATATATATATATATATATATAAAAACTCCCTCCCACATTGTTCACTCACTGTGTTTTTTCCGGCTCAGAGTTTACTTGTTGATGCAAAGTTGGGCTTTTTTTCAGTGATATTTGATCAGCTGTTGATGTGCAGAATGAACCGAATTGTTTCCTATGAATTTATCAACATATCCAAGGAAAATATGTACTCAAGTTTTTTTTTTCTAGTTTTTATTGGCACAATGGCCTTTTCATCATTTGTTTGTTTTTCAACTATTTTAGAAAACTGAGGTAAATATTATCACTGTGCAAAAACACTTGCACATTGACTAAAAGTGTTGAACAAATCCAGATTTTCTTGCATTTTATAAACCAATGTCTTTTCATTGATTCTAAGTGTCTGAATCCATGTATCTCCATCTGTCTGTTTCTGTTTCTCTATGAGCCTCTCTGTCTTTTCTCTGGGTGTATGTTTATCTGTCTCTGTTTCTCTGTGACATTTGTCCCTGTGCGTTTCTTGTCTCTGTCTGTGTATTTTGTATCTAATTCTCTACCTGTGTGTCTTTCTCTGTGAGTGTCAGTCTCGCTCTCAGGCTTTCTCTGTCAGGCTTTTTCTCTGAGTGTCTCTTTCTAAGTGTGTGTCTCTCTTACTTTCTCTTCAAATGTCTGTCTTTCTAAGTGTGTTTCAGTTTTTCTGTGAGTGTCTGGTTTTCTCAGAGTGTGTCTGTTTGTGTTTTCTATTGTATACTCTTCTACCCCTCTTCTGAGAGTTGCTTCATCAGTGTAAACATCTGAGTACCACAATGTTGCTTAGGAAATAAACAGATTCTTATATAACATAATAAACATGTTGGTTTGTTATATTGGGAACAGTACGCTGCCATGTGTTACTTAATCACGCTTATTAGTGCAGGAGTAAAACTTTCAGAAATTCAGTATGAAACCAATGTTTCACTTTCTATCGTATCACAGTGTTTGCAGAATGTGTTTGTTTATGAACATTTATTAACAGCCTCTTCCCTTGTTATTATGTTACTCCGCTTCCTCTCAGTGTGCGTTAACTCAATGAACTGAGCGAAATTAGTGAAGGTTTGATATGTCTAACATTCATTAGTTTGTGTGTGTGTGTGTGTTTAATCCTCTCCTCACTCTCAATCTGAGCATGTATGACCTCAACAAGGAAAAAACCCTTTTATGGTCATGAGTCATACAGGGAAGAGAGAGAAAAACAGAGAGAGAGAGAGAGAGAGAGAGAGAGAGAGAGAGAGAGAGAGAGAGAGAAGGAAAGAAAGAGAGTGAGAGAAATAAGGCTTCTCAGCTGAGACAAGGAGTGATCAGGTGAGAAAAAGGGAGTGAGAGAAAGAGAAGGAGCAAGAGAGGGAGAACAAGATTAAAAATAAAAACAATTACATGTGACAATCCTTCTATACATTCTGCATTCTTTGATGATGCCTGCTCTGGAAACTTTCCCATGTTCTTCTAACATCCCAAATTCCCTAATGTGCTAGCTAGCTAGCTTTTCTTTGACGAGCTCACAGTTGTCAAACACACATATAAATGGTATAACAGTATCTAAACTAGTGTTTGACAGGTGTAGATTTCCAGACATTTTATTGAGATGTCAAGTAATGTTGTTACAGGAAATCTCAAGCAAAATTATAAATAATTGCATTATTTCTGCTTGACCTTTTCTCTAAGGCAAGTAGCAGTATAATCTCTGCACACGTGTGGATGCTGGTCGTAAAATTGTCTGACGTAAGAGATTAAGATCAGACTTACGTCTCGATTTTCCAAGCCAACTAATTTAACAGTAGCCAAATCTGTCGAAATGTATGCTAACAATCTTGCTTATCAATAACATTGGGTAATTCAACACAGCTAGCAAATTTGACACACAGGCTCAGCATCTAAAAATGAATCGAAATTTGGTTAATTTGTAAGTTCGATCCCAGACACTTGAAAACAGCATCACTCACTATGAAATTTTATGTTCTTGTGCATCATTAAGCCCTTCTCTTATCATTCTCCGTGTAATAAACATCTCTTGTGTTCACTAAAGTTGTGATTTCACAGCTGTTCAGCCAAGCGCTAAAACCCCTCCTGGAACTAACTGATAGATTCCCCATCTCAAATTCAGATTGTGATTCAGAGATGAGACGATACATGCGAGAGCTTCTAATCTGGCCAGACTAATCAGAGCCTCCAGTTGCTAGGTTATCACTGTTTGTTTTGACATATAACTGGCAGCTGATCTCACTCAGGTCTCTGTTCAGATTGGCCACCGAGAGAATAGACTGAACAGACCCGTGCTCTTCAGTTCAACTCATTTATTTTAGAAAGAAAAATAAATATATAATTCTTTCTTTTAGATTGTTTATGATTTGATGAAATAAAAGTCTTAAATTTGTCTTTTTTTTACACTGTAATGTTGTGTATGTTGAAAGCCAACTTGTGCTTGTCACGTCTTTTGACGGAAAAAATGTCACCACATGGCTGCTTTTTTTCTTAAATAGTATTCCTCATTCAAGGATATTATAGGATATACAATATTGTATGTATGTACTTACATGTACTTTCTGTGTTGTACAGTTGATGCTTTCTGTAAAATTTGTAGATGCGTAGATTTGATGTCACATCCATAACATGATAAATTTCCCAAAAAACCTGTTTCAAACATTGAAATCATTGCATGAGTTCTTAGGATTTTTTTTGTCCTTCGTTATAGCATACGCTAACGTATGCACGAGTTTTAAGCTAGTCTTATTCTGTAAAATGATCTGGTTTTTCCCCAAACCTCATATCTCTAATCACCAGCAATGTACCACGCAAAATCGTTTATCTGAAATAAATGGACATTCGGTGCAACCCAGATGAGGATGGGTTCCCTCTTGAGTCTGGTTCCTCTCAAGGTTCCTTCCTTATCTCAGGGAGTTTTTTCTAGCCACAGTTGCCACCGACTCGCTCATCAGGGACAAACTTACACTTATAAAGAACATATTCATTTTTTATCACAACATTATCTGTGTAAAGCTGCTTTGAGACAATGTTCATTGTTAAAAGAACTATTAAATAAAAATTAATCGAATTGAATATCTATAACATCTACCTCATATGTATCGCACCTTAACTCTGCTATGCCTAATGTCTTTTTATTTATTTATGTTTAATGTTACTCTTGCTGTTTCATTGGCCCATAGTAAGGGCATTTTGTTCTTTTGTATACTGTGTATGTGGAAGAATGACAATAAAGCTTGAGTTGAGTTGAGTTGAACACTTTTAGCCTTAGATTGGACATCAGTCAAGGCTCTTTGCTGGCATTCAGGTGGTGAAACAATCTCATTCTTGTTGTTCACCCACCTGGTTGTCTTTAAACTAAGACTAAAGACCTACCTAATCATCAAGCACTTAAGATGGCATTTTATTTATATATTAAAAAAAATGACTGGAATGCTAAAACTTTTGGTCAAAGTTGTACTGTCTATACATTCTTTCACATACTGTATACATTATGGTGTGTTCAGGCAGCCTTTATGAGTTAAAGAAAGCAGTTTCTTGCTAAATGCTGTTAAATTGACTGCTTAAAAACCCAGAAAACTCTGTGATAACAGTTCTCCATCTTTACTACACAGGTTCGGACTCTGTTTGTCAGTGGTTTGCCACTGGACATTAAACCTCGTGAGCTTTACCTGCTGTTCAGGCCATTTAAGGTAACTTACACATCATACCCTAGACACCAAGAATTCAAACCGAGTACAGATGAGAATTCTTGAGGTACTTGAGGGAAAAGGGTTCAGCGTTTAGCAATCTTGGTCTCATGGCATGTACAGTGTTCGCAAGTGTTTATGACTGTAGCAGTAAGTGAGGGTAAATGTTGTAACTTC